>NW_026624431.1:52355-71372 GCF_030028575.1 Malurus melanocephalus
CTTCTGGCTTGTTGCACTTGCACTGGCTGTTCACACAAACTGTCTCTCTCAGCCCCCAAGGGAAAGGAATTTTAGTTTTTAATTTTAGCTTCTTCAGCTACCTGCTGACAGTGATTTCCACCTACCACCTCCTCTCTCCCTCCTGAGCCCTCTGTCTAAGCGAGAAAAACTGAGCTCCAGAGTTAGTCTCAAGCAGCTCTTCCTTTGGCAACAGCTCTGCTGTCTTTAAATGGGAACCAAGTGGATATTTCTTATTTTGGAGTAAGCAATGAGAAGACAACCTGAGCCCTGTTCATAGCCARTCTTAATTCCAGGCTTATGATGGAATCAAGGCTGTCTAACTGGCTGGACTCCAAAGCCATTTAACAGAAGTACAAGCAGGTAAAGTATAAATATATATCTCTAAATTATTTTAAAAATCATTTTATYGGGCAATATGAATTTGTAGAAATGAAGGAAGTTGTTAGGAATCTCAGCCATGAACCTGCCAGGTGGCCTTGGGCAAATCATTGTTCTCTTGGTGCCTGTTTCCTCACCTGTAATAGCAGGTGATCACCTCTTGTTAAAGTGCTTTTCACTGGAGAACATTCTCAATGCAACATAATTAACTCATAGAATTGATGTGTGCTTTTATTGGTTGGGCACTTCAGCCCTAGACAGGCACTGATGATGTTGCTTCCTCCGCTTCAGGCATCATGTTCCGCAAGAAGAAGAAGAAACGCCCGGAGATCTCGGCTCCGCAGAACTTTGAGCACCGTGTCCACACCTCRTTTGACCCAAAGGAGGGCAAATTTGTGGGCCTGCCACCTCAATGGCAGAATATTCTGGACACGCTGAGGCGCCCCAAACCAGTGGTGGACCCTTCGAGGATCACGAGGATGCAGCTCCAGCCCATGAAGGTRAGGGAGGGAGACTCTTCTTTTTTGTTCCTCCAAGTTGAGGCACCGTTTCCATTGCCTCATGAATGGGACGAATGTTGGTATCTGTATAGAATTCACTGGGTAGCAGGCTTTGATAGCCCAAGGTGATAGTAATTGCATCAGGAATAAGGACAGTAGGATCCTGACCTGTTGATGTTGAAATAACCAGCTGGCTGCCTGTCACTGATGGGAACTGTGAAACTCCTGTGGTAGCTGACAGGACCCAGGATGTGTTCAGCTGTTGTACAGGGAAGCCAAGAGGAGAATTCATGGAGAGATCTGTTTTAGCAGGTTTGTCATTCTTGTGGATGAGCAAATTTGGCTTATAATTAAGTTGCACGGGAGGCCTGAGTGGGAGAGGGAGCAGGGTAGCACTGCCTTGCTGTTCAGGGACAAATGAGGACAACAAGGACTAAGCCAAGGTCTGGGCTAAAATGGTTAATAAACCAACATTTTATTGGAAAGTGGGACATAGTAATGTAAGAATGTCCTTCAGTAAGGAAAAACAAGTGGTCTGGGCTAAAATGGTTAATAAACGAGCATTTTATTGGAAAGTGGGACATAGTAATGGGAGAATGTCCTTCAGTAAGGAAAAACAGGTGATTCCTGTAGATGGGTGTGCTTAGATGGCTGTTGGTACTGGCATCTGGAGATTGTGTAAGTGACAGCAGGAACATGCTGTGGGAAAAGGCAATTTCRTGGTGACCTCTCGTGGAAAGGAAATGAAAGATGGTGACAGAAATATTGTGCTTAAAGTCTTGTTAGCTTGGGGGGAGTTTTTGTTCCCAGCTGAAAAAAGACCTTATCAGGCCTAAAAACTGAAAGGTGTGTTGTAAAATAGAGATGTTGCTACTTGGATATAAAAAAGAGATGACCGTCTGATGAATATATTTAGCTTTTTGTGCACAGGTGTTTAAAACGTGGGGACTAAAGGGGACTGTATTTGGTATAATGTAAGCTTTAGTACATACTCAAACCTGAAAATGAAATGGCCTGTCATGATCTTTGAGCAGAATGCTGATTTATAAAGGAAAAACTTGCTTAGGAAAAACAGAAAAAAAAAAAAAAAAAAAAAAAAAAAAAGGCAGGAGGTATGCCTGGTGTCCTGAATGTGCTTTGAGGTTCCAAATGTAGTAGGGGATAGGAGCACAATCCAGAGAAGAGATAAAATGTGTAATAAGAGACCAACTTGGTTAGAGCAGGAGCTCTTTAATGAGCTTAAACTGCAGGAGGATTGCTCAGAAGAGTGGAAACTAGGTCAAGTTATAAAGGGCAAGGAGAAAAGAAATTCATGTAGGAGCAAAACTGGAAGGCCAAGGCACAAAACAGGATGTTATTCTCAAAGAACATAAAGGGCACAAAGGAGACATCGTAAGTGAACTGAGGAGGAGGAGGAGGATGAAGGAAAGAGTTTGTTCACTGCTGATTTTGGAAGGAAGTTAACAGATGACACCAAGAATTCCTATGTGTTTAATGGTTTTTCTCTGGTCTTTATTAAGTGTGATCAATGGGCTGACAATTAGCACGAGCATGAAGGGATGAGAATGCAGGCCAGAATAAGAACAGAACATGAACAGAAATGAGATTTAGCTAAGAAGTTGCATATTTTCAAGTCAGCTGGGCCTAATGAAATTCAAGGAATTGCAGATCAGTCAGAATAATTTCCATTCCCAGAAAGAGACTGGAACAAATAAGCAAGTAATCTGTTTGCAGCCACTTCCAAGGAGATAGCAGGGTAATAGCTGGCAGCCAGTGTGGATTTATCAAGAAAAGAATCCCATCAAGCAACCCGATTTTCATCAATCACRGGGGGGTAGGGGGCTTTGGGTCAGGGAGAAGTGACTGCACTCCCCTGTATCTTGACTTCAGTGAGGCTCTGGAAACGGCAGCAATGGTGTCTCCAGAGCAAACCAAGTTTCCTCAAGTATTAAGCAATGGATACTCAAAAAATAGTGGGAGGCGTCACTGTTGAAACAGAAATGTGTGTGAAGAGATTTCCTGGAGTTTGCCCTGAGCCTAATGCTGGTCAGGACTTTCATGTCTGACTTACTAAACCTGAGAATCATAAAAGCTGAAAGGAGATGCAAATTCTTAAGAGAACAAAGACAAACTACCCAATAGGCTTTAAAAACTAAAGAAGAGTCTTAAACTAACACTTTTTTCTAGTAATTCCAAATGCAGACACTCTCTTAGACTGGATAACAAAGCTGGCTATTTCTGGTAAACTCCATTTGAATTAATTCCTGCTCAGTGATACCAATCAATTAGACTTTTTTTCCAAGTGCTAGCTGGCCAAGCCTTCACATATATAGTCCTGGATTAAACTGTCAGAATAGTTTTTCTTTACTTAGCTTTTCTTACTATAATTTCTGAGTTTTGGTCAGTAAAGCCTCATCGATGTAAGAGCACTCCATATAGATTTGGCTCAAATATGGATGTTCCTTCATTAATCTGATGCAGTCCTTAAACACAGCAGCAAAGCAAGATTAACTCCCATCTTCCCTGTCCGCTGGGGCTTGGTCTGGTTTAATGGGAGTCACACTTCTAGGCAGTTTTAGCCAGAAGGTGAGGAGAGCACTGGAGTGGATTTTCTGGAGAGGCCATGGCATGTTGTTGAAGACTTCTAATTTTGGGAACACACATGTCTTTCTGGAATGGCTTTTGTTCATTTTGGACAAAAAGTTGGTGTCCCCAGCACRTTGTTCTGTGACAGCAGCTGGGCTGTGGAGGAATGGGTGTGTGTGTGTGTGTGGTGAGGGAGTAGGAACAAAGACCAGAATTTCCAGCTGCATCTGGTGTGTGCCATGGAATGAGTCRAGTTGTCCTTTCTTCACCTTGTTGAACAAAAATCTTCGGTGCTGCATTTCATACTCAGACACTGAGCAAACCAGGTGCTTGTTTGTGCACTGTGGTGGCGTTCTGTTGAAATTACTGGCGCTACTGTGTTGCACCAGCTAAATATTAGTCTCRGTGTAATTAATTCAGCATGTTTAGAAGATCCCTGGAGCTCAGTTAGCAAACAGGAGATTGCTGTCACTCCAGGGAAGGACTTTCCTCAGGCAGAGATTCATGAAAGTGTAGGAGTGATCCTGTGCTGCGAATTTCTGTRGAGGAATGAAATATTTCAGTTCCCAGCACTGGAAAAGCTTCTGTAAGCTTTTCAGTTCCAGAAAAAAACAAGGTAGAACACTACATAATATACCAACAGCTTCAAGTGTCCTACTTGTACAGAGCTGGTGCCTGTTTGGATGGAAGCCTTGTTCTTCAGCGTTTGCTTACAAGGCAGTTGYGAGCTGCTGTGACCCTTTGTTCATCGTTTTTAATTATAATGGCTTGGCAGAGCAGAGAGGCAGAGTTGGAACAGCRTGGTCTATTCTGGTCAGGATTGAGATGTATTAGCTGAAATCGGGGAGAAGCAGACTGAGGGAGGCTGCTTACAATGCTATTGAGAGCACTTCAGGGAAGAGATGAACCCCATGTTGGCACAGTAAAGGTGAGTTTTGCAAGTGGAGCTTGCAGCGTGCTGGAATTTCTGAGAACTAATATTTCAGGAGCTTGGCGAGTGTCTTAGTGATRTAGTGTCACACAATTTCAGCACAAGAAAGCCAGAAGTGTTGCAATATCCCAGTTTTGTTCTARTATTGTCTTTTAGAATGTGAGCACAACAGCAGAATTGACTGTTCTGGCTGACAGCACGGCTGCTCTGAGAGCAGGATGTAACCTAAGGACTCCTTTTTTTTCTGTCCTCAGTAAAGGACAGTGAAACAAAAGACAAAAATTTGTAATTTTTCCTGAATTCCTTGAGTTGTCTTTGGCWATATGTACAAAATCTAGCCTTTGGCAAGATAAACTGAGGCTCGATTCTCACAACTCTGACTTGTTTCTCACCTTCCCTGTGTTTCCCAGACCGTGGTGCGGGGCAGCACCATGGAAGTGGAAGGCTACATCTCTGGGTTGCTCAACGACATCCAGAAGCTTTCTGCCATCAGCTCCAACACTCTGAGGGGCAGGAGCCCCACCAGCAGGAGGAGAGCCCAGTCCCTTGGGCTCCTGGGAGATGAGAGACCCCCAGACATGTATCTTCAGAGTCCTGAAGGAGACTGGGTAGACAAGTAYGGGAACTACCTCAGCTGCAATGGGGGCTCCAAGGTGGCCCGCAGGCAGACCATGTGGCCGGATTACAAGCCCTGCCTGGAAGGGCAGTCTCATCCCAACGGGATGGTGACAAAAGCCCAGTCCCTGGGGCCGTCAGAGTTCCAGGGCACAGATGGCAGCTGCCTGCAGCGCWCCTCCGGGCTGCAGCACGTGCCCTCTGTGCCAGGGGACAGCGAGATGGCCATGAGGAGCCTGGAGGAGGGCTGGCTTCAGCCACAGCCCAACTCCAGRCCTTCGGGGGAGGGCAGCCCCAACTCCAAATCACGGGAGAACAGCCTGAAGAGGAGGCTCTTGCGCAGCGTGTTCCCCTCRTCCAGCACCTCCAACAAGCCAGGCCCTGCCCCACAGATCAAGGTAAGGATTATTCACTGGAGTGCAGCATTGACTTTACAGTTCCAGAGGTTACATATGCAGCCAATTTAATTGCAAACATCGGGCAACCATCTGTTCTTGTTATGATTAATGTTGGAATCAAAATAGTCCTAGGCAGGGGAAACGTGTGGTTCACCTGAGCTTCACGAGATGCTGCAAGGTACAGCTCGGGATGGCATCCAGATCTCCAGCAGAGGGTTTGGCGGAGATGCAGGAGCATGGGCTGGAAGGATGAGGGGTCTTAGTCATTACCTTCTGTGAGGTAAAGGTGTAGCTGCAATGCCATTGTGCTGGCACCAAAGAGCCTTTGCCTTTTGGGCAATTGCCATGATTTGYATTAGCAGTATATTCTTCTGCCTGTGCAAACCAGAACTACCTCAGCAGAGTGTGTTGGTTATGGCTGGATCTGCCAGGCCGCTACAGCAGCASCATTTACAGCAGCGCCCACGGCTCTGTCACACAGGAAATCTCACTGTTGCATTTTGGAAGGGGTGGTACAGCTCACAGCTACAGCTCCCCCCAGAAAGCTATCCTGAATGGATGACTCATTTCTTGTTAAACTGGAGAAAATCTCTGGTTCCTGGTACTGGATAGGAAATGCAGCCATTGCTTCTTTTCCATTCTGGGATGACCCAGCACCCATTKTGTTTGCTTTGGCTTTTCTGGTGGCTTCAGAACTGGTGCTGGGCCAGGCTGATTCCCAGCAGCTGTGAAATCCCTGAWCTGGGGAAATGATGGCAGGAATCACTGTCCAAACCATCCTGACTGTTCTGAAGGCTGTTTCAGGGAGAGGATGTCTCCAGTCCAGCTTCTTGCAGTTTGGATAAGGATCCAGACTCAAAGCTTTGGACACAATGGGTTTCCTTTCCAAGGAAGAGGATTTTGAAGGGATGCAGTCATTGTAKAACAACTTCACTTATTGCTGTCTCAGTGACTTTGGGCTCCTTGGTTGGAGGCCTGTCCCTGAGTTACCTAGAGCTGGCCACTTSTGTCTTCCCTAGGCAGAGTGTCTTTGCTATGCTCGGCACTTCCACAAGCAGGAGCAGAAGTAAGCAGCCAAGTGGATGTGCTTGGGAGTGTTTGAACTCCAGCTGTTTGTCAGAGAAGAGGAGTAGGGAAGACCTTGAAGACTATGGAAYTGAGCTCCCTGCTCCAGTGAGGGATCTGTGCCATTGCTGGGAGTTGTTTATCTAAGGTGTTCTTACCAGCTTCTGGTGATGCAAACTTGGSTCTCCATCTCTGAAGGGAATGATGATGTGTAAGAAATGTGTAATTGCAAGGTGAAAGGGACAGGGATGTAACTGGATCATGGAATCCCAGAYTGGTTTTGGTTGGAACAGACCTTGATGTCCGTTGGGTTCCACGCCCTGCTATGGGCAGGGACATCAGACTGCTCCAACCTGACCTTGAACACTTCAGAGATGGAGCATCCCCCACTTTGCTGGGCAGCTGCCTGCAAATGGGGAGGTGAACATGGGAAGTTTGAGTGTACCATCCTTTCAACCCCATCCAAAGGGAAGGAGTGGGAGAATCAGTGACACCTCAAAATGTCCCAAAACTGGAAACATGTATGTGGGGACTGTCAGATCACAGACAAGTGATCAGATCACAGACTTTCATGTGGTTAAACAAACCTGTGTGAGCTTGCACGCGTGTTGTGCGCCCTTCCGCATGCTCTGGGTTATGTAAAACGGGCTTTTTTTTTCTCTCCTGAGACAAAACAAGATTTGGGAAATAAATTCTGTGTTGCTGTGAGCATGTCAGCACAGGACTGCAGGGGTGGAGCTGGTGTACGGAGAGGAAGGAACTCCTGACAGGCAGTTGTGTTTATGCTGCGCCCTGATGCCACTAAATTGTGTTTTCCAGGGCCTCTCTGTGTGTGAGGCTTATGCAGATTCTGCTCTTGACAAAAATCCTTGATTAAAACCCAAAGTGCATAGAATTAAATCCCACACAATTATTTTCTGTCTGAGCCAGGGAAAATGAGTGCTCTTGTAAAAAATTCTCGATTGGCAGTTTTCGGTTCCCATCTCTATATTATTAACTTTATTAATAATCTCTCTGAACTTTGAGAGAGAAAAAGCTTTTGCTTTGAAGTTTTTATTTTGCCCTATAATGTAAATGATGGGCTTGCTCTTTCTGAAGTTGCTTCTTTGACAGATCCAGTATTATTTTACATATATTTGTATGTATATGTTTATTTTACATATACACATGTACATATACAATGTATTTTGTACCCCACCTGCTAAATGTTGCTGAATTTTAATTAATCAGCATTTTCAGAGAGAGGATTAGTGCAAGATGATTTATCCTTCCTAGCATGGGAATGCRTATCCTGAAGCCACATTCCCACAGGCTGTGATCTTACTGCATCTCCTGCACTAAACAGGGTTGGGCCTGCTTGGCATTTGAGTGGGAGGTCTCCAAAAACCTTGAGCACTGCTAATCCAAATTCACTTTGGCCAGTGTGGTGGCAGGTGGCTCTGTGTGGCTGCAGTCTCACGTTGGCTGCCTCCAGCTGTCTGGTTCCTGGTGCTTTTCCCAGAGCAGAGGGTTAATTCCATGCCTGATTGACAGGAATGCTCTGCAGGTACCAGTGGAAAGTGCAGAGAGTGTTTTCAGTAGGCAGAGTGTAATTACCCAAAGGGAATTAGGCCAAGACATCAAAGTGATTTACAGCCTTGGCATGAATCCCCTTTCCTTTTATACAAAGGAAGATCAGAGGCACAGAGGGATAAAGGATTTTCAAATTCTCTGCAGCACAGGTTGCCCCTGAGTTTTGGTGGCAAGGTTGGAATGCTTTTTAGCAGCTGGGTTTTTTTTTCTGTGGGTTTTGTGTCTTGGTGGTTTTTTTGAAAGCATGTGCTTTAAAAAGTTCTCTTTAAACTGCCTCAGTTTGGAGGCCCCTAAAGCTTAGCACCCATTCCCTAAGGGATTCTTGAAGATGTGCATCTAAGGAGATCTTCATCCAAGCCAGACCTGGAGACAAGAACCAAGCTCTTGACTCCAGTCTGCTCCAAGGTGTGCTAGGGCAGAGTGGGATAATATGGAATTGATCCTTCACCTTCTTAATCCAACTTTCTGCCACTTTCTTCTTTGTTATTCTCCAAGCCTAATGCTTTCTTCAAGCCCCAGCAGTGGGGTTCCCCCCAGAGCCCTGCAGTCAAAGCCCAGTCTCTGCCTCCAGACCCACCCACGTCCGAGTTCCCCAGGATGATCCCCGAAGCTGGCACCCCCCAGAAGTCCCCAACAGCAGAGAAGGCTGTGGCAGTGCCACCAGGCCGGCCCTCCCCAGCAGGATCCCCCAGGAACCGGCAGACCCAGACCAGTTCCAGCAACCTCCACCTGCCCCAGGACTCTGCTGGGAAGGGGCAGCCGGCCAGCGAGGACCCCGTGGTTGTGACCCACGAGCAGTTCAAAGCTGCTCTCAGGATGGTTGTGGACCAGGGAGATCCCAGGACAATGCTGGAGAATTACGTCAAGATCGGGGAAGGCTCGACAGGAATCGTGTGCATCGCTCGGGAGAAGCACTCAGGGCGCCAGGTGGCCGTGAAAATGATGGATCTGAGGAAGCAGCAGCGCCGGGAGCTCCTGTTCAATGAGGTGAGTGTGCTGATGACAGGGGGATTCTGCTGTCTGCATTGGAAAAGTCAGCGTGGCAAAAGGAAGGGAAGAGCACGAGCAGCTTCCTTTTAGGAGCGTTATGTTTGTACCAAGAACTGCTGCTGGTGGGATGGAGGTTCTGCTCTGTGCTCACAGGGCTCTGTGTGCTCGCTTGGTTGGAGAAGATGAAGTGTTGTGACCGATTTTTTGTGGTGGTCATTTGTCCACTGTGTTTTTGCAGGTGGTGATAATGAGGGACTATCAACACGTCAATGTCGTGGAGATGTACAAGAGCTACCTCGTGGGAGAGGAGCTCTGGGTGCTGATGGAGTTCCTGCAGGGAGGAGCCCTCACAGACATCGTGTCTCAGATCAGGTACAAAGCAAAATCCCAGATACCAGCTTGTGAGAGAAGGAGCAGCAGAGTGGGGCTTTCTGGGGTGAATAGTATCCCTCAGAGATTGTGTATTTGCAGCGTGCCCTGGGACAACTATGGTTTATAATTGTTATCCATTTGAAATATGTGCTAATAGCTCTGATGTACAAGGAACCAACTTAAAGTACTGATCCCTTTAGATCCCCACCAGACATCTCCCTGATGACCTTCCCTGTAAAACACAGTTCTCATAAAAACTGTTGTTTACTACATCTGTTGAATCCTGGCCAGGAAGTTCATTGAATAAGTATTAAAGAGCATGCAGAAATAGTTTTCAGTGGTGCAACCTTAGCCACAAATTCAACCTCACTACCTCCCCTGGAGAAGTGCATCAGAGCCTTGAGATCTGGCCTCCTTCCCAAGTTTCATTGCCTAAAGATAGCAACTACTGGACACTCTCCTAAATTTGTTCCTTATCTACACTGCTTCATATTCATTAATGCCCAAAACATATCTGTAGGGCAAAGAAGTTGTTTTTAGATGGCCTCTAGTCCCTCTCACAAGGTGTTCTGATGGTGCAGTTGTGGTGATCGTGTCATATCCATGACTCTGGAGCACGCTCCTCCTGCTTTAGAGCAGTCCTGCAAGGCTGGAAACTGGTGCAGGGAATGCCAGTGGAAACACTGACCAAGAAAAGTCTGTAGGATGAGTTTCTTTTTGGAATATTCAGGATCTTGGTTGGATTACAATTAGAAGTATTGATAACACTAATTGCATTCAGTATTTTAAAAATCATAATATATGTTTAATATATCATAACATACCTATGTGCTTGGCCTAGATCCTGTGGCAGATTTAAGGCATGTGTCTTGCTCTGTTTGGTGGATTTAAGGCATGTGTCTTGCTCTGTTTGGTGGATTTAAGGCATGTGTCTTGCTCTGTTGAATTCTGTGTTTTGGAAGCACACCTGTGTTGATTTTGATAGGTGTCAAGAGCCACATTGTTTTCTGTAGCTTCCACAATCTGACCTGGAAGGAGTGTCCTGGAGACATTTATCTGGGCAGGCCTTCCAGAATTCAGAGGCATCTCAGGGTCTGAAAGCCAACCTTTAATCCTGAGGAGTGCTGAGTTACAGCTTGTAGGGCCAGTGAAACTCTTGTAGCTCTCAGCTGGTACTGGGATTACAGATAAAAAATGCTGAAGAGGTTTGTGAAGGGTCTGTGTGTTTATATCCACCAGTGAGACCTCAGCCTAGATTTGTTTTAAGAAGCTTCCTTTGAACCTGTTAATGGGTGCTTGTTTTTCCACCTGATGGAACTAGGATCTGTTATAGCCATAACATTTAAAAGAAGTATGCTGCAAGCCTTTATCAGTTTTTCCTAGGGAGGAAAATACCCTCAGTGCAGTCATTAAACATTTGCTGAGGGGGATAAGTGATTTACATCTCCAGGAGTGAGGTAATCCTCCAGTAATCTGTTTTTACCTTATGCAGTCACTTGACTGAAATCAAATTCCATGCGTGACAGGATGAAAATGCACCTCTAGATGTGTGATCTTCGAGAGCCACAGGGCTTTCAGGTGGATCAGTTCAGGCACTATGAAATGAAAAGCAGTGCTCCTAAAAACATTGGGTTGTATTCTGGGAAGCCCCACAGGTAGCCTTTGTCCCTCTCCCTTTTCAGGTTAAATCATAAAGGCAGAAGTAGCCCCTGACTCCATTCAGATTTAGTTGCCAGCAGTGTGGCACAGTGTAGCTACAACACACAGCTGTCCTGGTTTGGAAGATACCAGACAAGTAGCAGGAGTGCAGATTTCTCATCTGATGATGTAGCAATTGTTACGGGTTTAGAAGGTGTTGGTTCACTGCACAGCTGAGTGCTGTCTTCTCCTCAGGCCCACTTGCAGACCTGAATTTGAGGACATACCATTTCTCTGTCCTCAACTGAGAGCTGTTCAGAGCAACTGCTAGAGAAAGCCTGAGAATCAGAAGTACTCAAATTGGGTGCTTCAGCTATTCTTTCAAGTAATTCACTCTTAGCATTGCTCTGTATAAATATGCAGAGCTGTCACTGTTCCCAGGTACAGGAGAGAATTTTCATTTCTCCCACTTTCACAAGGTTTTTGTGTTGCTATTCCAAACAGCAGGAGCTTCTAAAGAGCAGGTTCTTGGTGCTCATATTCCACCTGCTAACAGTGGTAGAAACCAGGAGTGTCTCCCCTGCTTGTAGCCTGTGCTACCTTTAGTTAGGTGTGAGTGCACCCCAGGTCTCTGCAGGAAACACCCAAAGGACCCCTGTATTTGCTGTCAAATGATACATTTGGATGTTCTGTGGATGTTCTGTGTTATCTGTTGCACAATAAGCTTTATGAATAATATCTTTACTGTGTTTGCTTTAAAAAAGCTGTCTCACCAGTTACTGCAGCACCTTGGCATCAAGCAGCACTGCTGCTTGTCAGAACTGCTTGAAACAGCATCTTGCAGAATTAATTTAGGTACAGAATTTACAGTGCAATTTCTCTGTATTAAACCTATGACAACTTGAAATCGCCAACCATCAAGTCAAAAATGTTTCCCTAGTAACAGATGTAGAAGAATGGTAAAGGTGAGATGGTAATTGTCATAGGGCAACCAAAATATCTGTGCTTTAACCTCCCTGTGCCCCTGTGAAGGAGCACAGTGCTCTGCCCAGCACTGTTCAATCCCCTGTCTCTAATTGCAGGCTGAACGAGGAGCAGATTGCCACAGTGTGTGAGTCGGTGCTGCAGGCTCTGTCCTATCTCCACTCTCAGGGGGTCATTCACCGAGACATCAAGAGTGACTCCATTCTTCTGACGCTGGATGGGAGGGTGTGTTTCCTCAGACAAATTGTTTCCTGTCTTCTTCTACAGCTTCTATTTCCTTTCTGTTCCCAATCCCTTGTTTGCCCCTCATCCTCTTACTCCCTTTGTCTTCTTTGTCCGTGGTGTTGCCCTTTATGTTGTTGGAGGCTTGTTTTTAAGGTTGGTGGCTTTTCTCTTTGTACAGGTCAAACTCTCTGATTTTGGTTTCTGTGCTCAGATCAGTAAAGATGTACCTAAAAGAAAGTCCCTGGTAGGTACTCCTTATTGGATGGCTCCAGAAGTGATTGCAAGGATACCCTACACCACTGAGGTAAGGGACTACCTCCCTAATAGCAGGAGAGAGAGCAAATAATGTACGGAAGTGTCACAGGAAACTAATTATTGGCTTTTCTAGGAAGTCTCTAGATTCTATTTAAAATATAAACCCAGCTATGATTACAGCTTTGATGGCGATGACATCAATATTTCCTAAATCAGTAGAAAACCAGATTGTTCTGCTTCTATGAATGAGGCATAAACCTATTCTATTCTTACACCTAAAGCTTGGCCTAGACTTGTACCTGTTGTGAGCAGATGTGAGCAAGGAGCAGCCTGTGACATGATAGGGATCAGTAAATCGATGCCATAAAGGAAGAGGAGGAGATGTGAGCTCTGAGGGGCTCACCTCAGGGAAAGAAGACATGGCAGCTCTGGAGTTCTGGGCAGGTGGCAGCAGATTGAATGGTTTTGTTTACCAACGACCAGGTGTGGCACAAGCCGTTACTTGCACACCTGTATGTGTTGCAACACCAGTGTGGCTCAGTCCTGGGTGCAAAATTCACTTTATTAAACTTTTGCAAGAGGCCAAAGAGCATTAATGGGGGTCAGTGTTTGACTCTCTTGGTACCATTTTTCATGGGTGGGTGTTGTAGTCTTTGTGAAAGCAACAGAACAAAGCTGCTCTGGAGTTGGGTGTATTGATGTGCCACTGTCTCCCACAGGTGGATATCTGGTCCATGGGGATCATGGTGATAGAGATGGTAGATGGAGAACCCCCCTACTTCAGTGATTCTCCAGTCCAGGCAATGAAGAGACTCCGTGACAGCCCTCCTCCTAAACTGAAAAACTTCCACAGGGTGAGCATGCTGCCAAACACTTGTAAGCCTGAGGGTTATTGTGGGCAAATGTATCAGCTGTTCCCAGTACAGCTGGCTGTGGAAATGGTCTTGCTAGGGCATGTTTTCTTGGGGAACAGTTTTGGCCCCGGGGTCTTGGTGGCTGCAAGCTGCTGCTGACAGCTAGTGGCTGCTTAGGGAAACAGCCCTGGCACTGTGAGGGCACCTGGCCATGAACAGTGCAGTCAGAGCTGCTTCAGGCAGACCCTGCAGTTCTCAGCTTGCTGATGTGGGGAGAGTAGCTCATCTTCTGGAGAAGGAAACAGGAAAATCCTTGCTCTTGGGAGTTTCCAGCTTCATGGCATTCAGGACTGCACAGGCTGCACTATGGTCAGAGCAGGAGAGCTCAGGACAGACAGGAGCTTGTTTAAAAACTGCAGCAGCTCGGAACATGAACTTGGCTTCGTGGTTTCTTAAGAAAAAGCAGCAGTGATGTAAGAAATAGAGTGATCACCTTTTGGTGCCCTCTTAGAGCAATCCTTTCATTCCATGCCTGGCCTCTGAGATCAAACAGCTTCTGCAGCATCCTGAGCTACCCAGCCTTTCTAATTAATCAGAGCCTCTGCAGCTGCTCAAACTGAATTATTTAAGAGAGTAGACTGCTGAACTAACAGTGCACACTCCAGCATCAACAGCTGTTCTTTCCTCTTTGCTTTTGCAACACTAATTACAATTTCAGTCACATTCCGGACCTGGTGCTTCCCTGCCTTGGGCATCCTGGACCAAGTCACACCTTGCTTGGCCCTGCCACCAGCTGTGGATGTAATTATCAGCATTAAAATAATATATGGTGTTGCCTTTTTCAGCCTAGAAATGAAACTTAAGATGATTTTAGTATAGGAGGTAATAGAAAAGTGGGTCCTTATTGAAGCAGTCATGGAAGAATATCCACAAAAGCCCACACCCACAGTGGTGAATACAGTTTTATAGATTTTAGGAATTTAGCATAATTTATAAAAAGCACCAATTAGGAGGATGTGGTGATGTAGTTCCCCCCAGGTCAAGCCCCTTCTTTGGACCCCCCTTGCTTGGTCCCAGCTGTACTTGCTTATGAACAATATGTCTCAAACACCTTGGTTCCCAGAAAAAGCCAAGATAGGACAGGGGCCTTGTACCCACCAGGGCTTGGAGCTCTGGAATGTGTTCTTTCTAGGTGGAGAAAATGGTCGGGAAAAGAAATGGGTAAGTTACAAATACATAAAAGAAAATGGCAAGTTCATTTTTTATTCCATTTTAACAATGTAGAGGATTAAACCAGCCAGAGATAGGCAGGGTCTTGAAGTGGAAGTGGTGCCTGAGGCCGGCTACTCCCAGGCTTTTAAACCTCTTCCAAAGGACAAACCTGTGAGGTCATTCAGCTTTTTGGTGCTTATTGTGCAGCTTCTTCATCTTCTTGTACTGGTAGCATGAGGGTTTTTCAGGCTCTCAGAACCTATTGGAGAATCCTATTCCATAATCTATATTCCATAATTCTATTCCATATTACCTTTCCATAATCTGTGGGCAGTAAAATAATGGATTTATGCTCCCTTCCCACCCAAGTGACATTCCCAGGTAACAGGAATCCTGAAGGTTTAAGTAACAAAACAGGAAGCAAAAGTAACCCAGATGGAAGGACATGGCAGGCAGTCTTAGCTGGCTGTGGCTCATTTAAAAGAAAACAACCAAAGTGTTGTGCCTACAGTTATGTCTATAACATAGCATGTGATCCATGTGACATTGCTGGGAAAACAGGGATGCAGATTGGGAATGTGCAGGATCCTTTTAACCATCTTGGCAGCCTGGTGTTGCATGAGCTGTGCCTGGTCCCTTGGCAGGGTTGACTTGGTTGCTTGCTTTTTCACAGACCTCCCCAGTTCTGAGAGACTTCTTGGAAAGGATGCTGACACGGGATCCCTTGGAAAGAGCAACGGCACAGGAGCTTCTAGATCACCCCTTTTTGCTCCAGACAGGACTTCCAGAGTGCTTGGTGCCCCTTATCCAACAGTACAGGAAGCGCACCTCCACCTGCTGACTTTATGAGGGGAAGCTCTAGGGAAAAGGAATGTTTATAAAAAATATATATATATAGAAAAGATTAAGAGCCCAGGCAGTCTTGACCTGTGAATGGTGCTTGGAACTTGCCAGTGACTGTTTTGGAGGACGAATGTGAATCCTATCTGTGCATCCTCAGCCTTCTGTGGCTTCTCCTTTGCTGAAGACAATCAATACAGACTAGATCTAAGTGAGACCAAGTCTGTCTCAAGGATAAAGCGGGTATTCCATGGCTCGGGGATCACTGCTGCCAAAGGATGGCATTCGAAAGTGGAATCTGAAGTTGTGTGTCTGAATGTCTGTGAGTTTCTGCACGCCCTGGCTGCTGACTACTGAGCTGGAAAGGTATTTCCCATTTAGAAATGTGATCTTTGTTTCCTTCATTGTACACTGGAGCCGTGAGCTGACTCATTTGGGGCACAGACCCCTTTAAACTCTCAATGCACAAAGACTTGACTTTTTTTTTTTCCTCTGAGACCTTTTCACACATGATTTTAATTACCTTTGGGAAACATGGACCTAGAAACCTTCACACTCTTCCTTAGGGAACAGATGTGATATGTATATATTTGTTTCTAAGTGGCTCTCTTGCATCAACATGCTTCTCTTTTGCTGCAGAGTATGTATTTAGTGGTCAATCTTGAATCCATTTCATGTTTTTAAACTTTTGGAGAGGGGAAACCCTTGGATATAGGCCTCAAAGAGACTCCATGAAGACTAGGTGCTCTTGCCACCAGGATCTTATGGTTGAAAATTCACCATCTGCAACACCTCATGTACTGGTTGGAATGTGAACAGCGTGTTCCTCTGATTGGTTTCCAGGCACCTTGCTTTCCCAGTCCTTTCTCCCAGGAGAGGCTGAGAAATGCTGCCCTAAGGCAGCATTTTGGGTAGCATTTTGGGGATGCTGCAGGAGACTGACTGGAAAAGTTTGAGCTGTCCTGCATATCCCACGATTGATTTTTGTGTTCATGTGCTGCTGTCTGGCTATTGGTCTGCCCTTCCCCATCATCCCTTTACATCTGGAAGGTTTTTGGTTGTTGAAAGAGCTCTTTCAGTTATTTTCACATAATTTTAGGTATTTTGTATGCTGCACTCTCTGATCAGTGAGATCCTCAAGGTAATTGGACTCTACGTTGGTATTAACATTGTACAGTGATGGTGTGTGTTGTTGTGAGGTCTCAAGAATATATTCCTACATGTGGAACTGGGATCTTGTTTTGAAACTCCAGATACCAAGATATTGGAATTTAAGTTATTCTCAGGACAGTCCTGCTGTGTCTCAGAAACTGACCTCAGAACTGCATTTTCTTCAAAAGATGTTTATAACTTCTGTCCTCTGCTATTTGCTCCATATACAGATCCTGCTTCAAAATTGAAGCCACGGTTGATTACTTGAAATAATTTGGGATGGAATTCATCTGCACTGCTGCCAGCTGTCAAAGGGTGGGCACCCAGAGCATGTAGGTTCACTCTGTAGCCCACGGGAGAGGAACAACCCCCGAGGGAACAACTCTGGGGGTGGTTCATCCCTTGGCTCAGACACCTGCTGAAGGAGGAAATAGTCTCACCCCATGGCCTGCAGAGAGGTTGTATAGTCTGGATGTCTAAGTTTGGGACTGGTGGAGTTGGTTGAAATTAATTGGCTAAGCTCCTCCTTAGCTGCACTGGAAAATTTTTGATGTAAAATGTTTCTGTATTCCAGATATATTCCTTTTTTAATGCAAAAAAGCAGGGCTTGGAAAAGATTTATAATTTGAAACAAACAGTCCTGCTCGTCTGTAGTGGTGAATCCTTTGCACTTGTGTTTTAAATTAAAGTAGTTCTTGATTTATTCATAAGCCTGTTATAGTGCTGAGATGCTTAAAAATGTGTCTGTAGTTCAGAGATGGGAGTGTGAGCCTGGATTCTGGTCTGACTTTCCTGTTCTGTGGCTTCTAAAACAAGAAGAGAGTGGAGCAGGAGCCTGGATCCTAAGTCCTGAAACAAAGGTTTCCTGGAGACAGGAGTCATTTAAGTTTTAGCATTTAACACCTTTTTATACTTTAGCCCAAATCTGGCTAAAAACACAGTGAGGGAAGGCCCTGGAAAAATTGCATTCAATTATCTGATAAAATTTTAAAATCTCATTATCATATTTGTGAGGAATGCAGAAAGGATCCATCTTCCTACCCAGTGTGGAATTTAATTCCTGCTTCTTACGTTGCTCTCTTGCAGTTTATGCATGGCACAGCACCAATTAACTGCTCCATTACTTAGATGAGTGTGGAATCAAAACATAAATCCTGAGATAAACCTAGATTAGCTGAAAGATTGAAGCTCCATCTCCAGGGCCAGCAGCTCATTCCCCAGGAACAAGGCAGGAGAAGGAGGATACAGAGCAGGTTTGGAATTTGCATTGCAGTAGTGCTCAGGATTTCATGTATGCTAAGTGAGATCTGACTGTACATCAAGGTGTAACCTCTTCTCTGGTGAGCTCAGAGCCTGCTCAGTGTGTTATTATGCTCAGAGATGGTGTTTTCTCTGAGTATCTTTCCTTTTCTACAAGAGTACACTTGTGTCTCAGGGTCTGCTGCTGTTCTCTGTCATGTTTTCCCTGAATCCTTCCCTTTTATTTTCCCTCCTGTCAGCTTTGCTGCTGTGGAGTCTTTTCCCTGCTGCCATAGCCCTGGCAATCAGCATCCAGGAGTCCTTTGAAGAAGGCACATGGTATTTATATGAACAATTTGCTGAATCAAACAGGGAGTCTGGCAGTGCTGTCATGTCCCAGTTACACTGGTTTATCTGTAATGGTGGCTGTCCTCCATCAGGCCTCTGATGTTGACTACAGTAGTTTATTATTCCATTTATTTTGGAACAGGACAAATCATTGTCTAGAGGCCCCTGTTTTTTAACCAGTGGCAACCAAATGACCCTGAATCAAATGAGGCTGGTGAATTTGACATTGTGGAGTCTAGTAAGACAAACCCCACCCTTCCCCTGGAGAATGGGGAGTGCCGTGGGTCCAGGGGATAAATGGGGATAACAGTGTCACAAACAGACACATGTGCTAACTGCAGCTAAGTAACAAGTGACCCCATTGTTTGAGAAAAGCAATGGTTTTTTGTTTTGTTTTTTTTTTTAGAAAATAAATAGGTCAGAAATGTACAATCCCTAATTCCAGTACTCTGGTGACAACACAGAGAGGTGTGGATTCTTGTTGGGTGTTCAGACTAGGCTTGGAATATCCTGTCTCATACCTGCTTGAGCTGGGGTTTGGTTGTTTTATAGCAGCATTTGTAACTGTTTATTAATGCAGCTTGAGGTGTAACTGTTCTCCTGTAGCATCCACAGCCTGGTGTGGTTTACTGTGATTGAGCCCCCTTTCCACCTCCACCCCACCTGTGGTGTCTCTATCAGTGTTTAGGGTTTTTKGTTTGCTTTATTGCTGTTTCATTGAACGTTGTGGAAGATGTTGGGATGAGTTGGATTGATGTGAAGGGGTGCATGTGAGGAATGATGAGGGAACTGACCCTAAAAACTGGTCTGAATGCAAAGTAAATATTCCTGTAGCTGCTGCT
>NW_026624432.1:0-3639 GCF_030028575.1 Malurus melanocephalus
TGCCCTTCTCTCCGAGTCCTCACCCCACACACAGCTCTGGGCTCAGGTAAAGGTGCTGCAGGGCTGTTGTTATTTTATTTTGTTTCCTCTCAGCAGGGCTCCAAGGAGAAATGGGGAGCAGGRAAGGGCTGGGGATGTGGCTGAGGGGCAAAGACCTTCCAGAGTTCCTGAGGGCACACGGAGCGTGAAGGAGGGATGCCCACRGTGCCTGGCATTGCCATCCCTGCTCAGAGAGATTTGGCCTGGAAAGCAAATTAACCCAGTTAAAATGGATACCAGATTGCCACCAATCAGCTGAGGAAACCGGGGGAAACGGGTGAGTATATCCGAATTTTTATAATTATTTGCAGTGTCTTGGTCAGGCCAACACCGACCACATCTGCAGAGCCCGAGTTAATTTTTCCATAGGTAAGTGATAACCAAGCTTGTTGCTCCTTTTTTATGTGCTGCTGCTTGTTTTGCTTCTGAACAACAAAGCGTGCAAGAGAGGAGGCAAAGAGCACACTTTGTTGCTTTATATTTGTGTTTACATATTCTTTGAAACATGATAAGCTCATATAAACAAAGATGTCTGTGTACRTTTATTATACAGGTAATGGCATGTATATGTTACATGTTTTTTTTAAAAATTCTTGCAGCCCTCGTGAGGTGCTGTGTTCAGGAATGCACTACACACAAAATCATTTAGTTTTTGTCAGCATTTGGCCCATCCACAGCAAAGTTGCAGTGTTGCTCACAGTCCACCATGCTCTCTTAACTAATGGAGAAGTGCTCCATCCTTATTCCCTGGCCATTTGGGTGTAACTTGTCCCACAAAATACCTGGMTAAAACACATTCCTTGCACCCTGCAATGTCCTCTTGCTTTCATCCATGAATCAAAAGGTGTTGCTTATGCCTAGAGGTTTCTAAACTGAACCAGAAAACATTATGTTTGGACACTGCATCTATGGAAAACGCAAGTGTAACCAAGACAGGAGGCACCATGAATGTAAACCAACTTTATGCAGTGTAATTTACCCCTGCTGTCCATCTGGGACCGGTACTGTCCTCTTGGTAGGATGCAATCACAGAGACTGAGTTTGGAGTGGACACAGATGCTGTAAGCTTGCAACCATTTCAAACCATAAGTCGAATGTTCTATAGATTAAAAAAAAATCTAGTTCACTAGTAAATGTAATGCAAAGTACATTTTATAAAGCCATCCTCGGTCAGGCTGAGTTTTAGGGTCTGACAAATGCAGCTTGGCGTTTTCTAGCAGGGACTTGACACCAAATGTGCTGCTACCATTGCCTGGGTCAGAATGGCTCTCCAGGCCTCTCCCTCCTTAACAGCTGACCCAGTTCACACCCTGGCTTTTCTCGTGGGGAGGCATCTTTGGGTTCAAACATAGTTCCACCTGCATGGATTTTTCTCCTTGTAGCTTGTGAAACYGAGAGTCAGAGGGTAAGGAGAGGATTTTCTTGACTGCTCCCTCAGGAAGCTACAAATGCTTCTAAGAAACTTCTCCTCATGAAGCATTTGCATTGGGTCAGGAATGGCAGAGTGAGTGGAGGGCAGCTACCAGGGATAACCAGTGTGGGTCTCTCCAGCTCTTTCCTTCTGCAAGGGACCAAGGTAACAGCATTTCTCAGGAATGCAGCTGCCTAGGGTTTCCTTCAAGGGGCAGGATGCATGAGAGGAGTTCACCTGGCCTCCTTCAATCACTCAATGGGAAGTGTTTCTCACTCTGCTCAGGGAAGTTGTAATTTAAATAGGCAAAACAGACTTACCCCTGTTGTGAAAACAAGTAAGTTCAAGAGTATGAATGACTTCCATGAAGTCAAATGGGAGTTTAGTGGCACAGTCCAGCCTGGAGTATTCTAGTTCACCCACCATCTTCATCCAAAGGCATTTTTCCTATCATTCTGGAGATTAATTGGGAACTCTGGACTTTGTCAGGAACCTTGCTGCATGGAGCACAAAGCAAGGGGTGTGTAAATCTCTTTTCTCTGCTAATTCCACGTAGAAATGCAAATTTGAAGTAGCTGTCAGGATKCCTGGAAACAAGAGGAATCATTGCATGTGTTCTCAGTGCTTACCACAGACAGAACTTGGCTTCTTGAATAAAAGAAATGCAGCCTTTTTCTGTGAGAGCGAGAAAATTCCTTTCTTCAGCACATGATGTTAGGTGAGTCAACACCCTCCTAACACCTTGTTCTTTTCCAGGATGTTCARTGTATTGGTATTTTCTTAACACTCGTATTTAGGCAATTAAATTCCTTAAAATGCTGGTGACATACATGGAAATAAATAGAAAAATGTTTGGCTTCCACCCAGAGACAAGATATTTAAATAGTGGAAAGTATGTGTGTATTTTTGGGGTCGTATACTTAGGTCCCCACAAATATTTTCAGTTGCTTCCCTGCAGTAATGCACAACCATCCCATGCCATTCATCTCATTCCCTCATTCCCCACTTGTAAATTCATTTAGGAAGAGCTGACAGACTTTGGTTTGGCTTCTGCWAGATTCCAAGCCTGCTGCCTAACATCATGTGAGACAGGATCTCACRGCAGCGCTCTGGGTGGCTGTAAAGAGAAAAAGGTTTGTGAGGACTSTAACACATCCCATCTCTCTGCGTGAGCCATCACAGTTCCGTGCTCTGAGGTGGCGAGGAAAGCACAAAGTGATTTTCAGACTTAATGTAATTTTGTGTAATCACCTAAGGAGTCATTGATGTTAGGAGTAAGTATCATTGCCTGGGGGAGCGAGAATTAATGCATACTTCGGGATGGATAAGACATTGCCAAGTCATACACAGCCTTTAACTTAATTCTTATCTAGATTACTTAATTATTATTAATTATATAGAAAATGTCACATGAACTGGCATTCCTTTTTTTGCATTTTCTGAGGTTTGTCACGATGAGCTACTGAATTGGCCAACATCTGTTTTAAGGCAACTGACAGGAGTACTATGAGCTTTACTGCTTTGAGCAAGCACTTTGCTGATTTTCACACTCTTCATTTCCCCACTTCAGTGCTGTGCCAGTGTTATCTTATTAACTGATAGAGCTCTTGATGTGACATTTCAGTCATAGAAAGGAAGAGGGACAGGGAAATTGTCAGTACAGTGAGATCCTTGAAGTATCAAGTCCGATATATTTCCAAATGTACCCTATCTTCAAATCTGGGATTTCCAGTATGCAGATTATATTTAGCTCTGACCTGCTTGAGAAACTAAAAGCTCAGACGCTTCTAAAATTTGAAGCATTATCATCCTTGTGCCCCAGAGAGTAATTTCCAACTTTAAAAGCCCAATTCCAGAACAATTGAACTCAAGTGATTTCACTTTAAAAGTGCTTACTCTTTACAACTTCCTGAGAACAATGATAAAAGCCAGGTTACAAAGTMTAACTTTCAACCACATTTTGCAGAAGTGCTGGCCACAACTTGCAGCAGAGAGCATTTTGGTGTGGGCAGCCAAAAGAAGCAGTGCTCTGCTGGTTTTGTTCAGGAGTCTGAACATTACAAAATTCAAGTCCCAATAAATTCGTTTCAGAAAACTGTGAACAGCTGAAAAAAAAAAAAAGAAATAGAAGCTAGGGCTGAATGTAGATGCAATATATATGGTTCATCCTAGATAGAAAATGTAAATAG
>NW_026624432.1:3661-43370 GCF_030028575.1 Malurus melanocephalus
TATAGATATGGGGCCTGATGTTCAAGCTGAAGTGCCCCCAGCAGTTTCCATGTATTCCTGCCAGGAATGGCAGATGATCTGTGCCTCCAAGAGGAGCATTCAAACCAACACCGTGGCTCAGGATGTTTCAAACCGGAAATGAATATGTATGTGCATATCCTTTTGGAGCAGAAATCCAAAATTACCAACATGATCTAAAAGCCTAAGTGATAGTTACCCTTTAAATAACTAAATAAACAGGTACAACTCCAGCTGGATGGCTGACCCTGGTGGCTTGGCAACAATGAATGGGGTTTTCTGTGCAGTGACCCAAAGTCTTGGGGATTGCTTCAGGATTTCTCTGTTCTCTTAGTGAATGGATCTCAGTGAACATCCTCATCTTGAGCAAAACCCCAGAACCTTATTAAGTGGTTGAGCCAGCCACAGACTTGAGAGGGCTTCCAAATAGCAAGCAAAATAGCAAYAGGATGAAGCAGAGAGATATATTCTGCTCAGAGGAGCTTTCTGCTTTGCTGTGGCTGGAGGGTCACGTGCTGGATGGTGAGTGACGCTGTTTCTCTGGGGCCATTGACTGGGCTCTGGGGAAACCATGGGCATTTTGGCAAGCAGCAAAGCCTGTGCATTCATTCATCTGTCTGAAAAATGAAGGGGTTTGTGGCAGGCTGTTTGGCCAGAGCCAGGCAGCCTTTGCAACACTGCCAGTCCCACAGTTTAAATACAGTTTCTGCCACAGGGCTGAGACAAAGTTGTACTTCCACTACATTTGGCCAGAAATGCCACAGGCCCAGAGCAGGGCACAGGGTGAGMAGAGTCCTCACATTTACCCCTGTCTTTGCAGAGGGGTTTGAAGGGCTGCAATATGCCAGAGAGGTAGCAAACAATATCACATRCATTTAATTTCAAAACTCAGCTGTCACTGATGCAATGCTCTTTGCTGCATTTGTGCTTCCCTAGACTTTGAATAAATGGACTTCTTCCAGCAACAGGTAGGAGACAACTGGAGACTGTTCTCCCTGAGGTAAAATCCTAACTGCACTTAAGTCAGTGGCAAAAGTCCCACTAAAGTGAAGCCAGGATTTCTCTCCTGGGATCTGAAGGGGAGGTTGGATGCCAGTATCTTAAGTTTTGGCACCTAAAGTATCTCCTCGACTGKCAGCTCTCTGAGGTGAACTTCCCATGCTTTTCTTGTTCAGCCTGGAGGAGACTGAGGAGAGACCCCATTGCAACCTACAACTTCCTCCTGAGGGGAAGCAGAGGGGCAGGCACTGATCCCTTTGCTGTGGTGACCAGCGACAGGACCCAGGGGAATGGCCTGAAGCTGTCAGGGAACGTTTAGGTTGGATGTTAGGAAAAGTTGCTTCATCCAGAGGGTGGACAGGCACTGAAACAGTGTCCCAGGGAAGCTGTTGCAGCACCAAGACTGGCAATCCGAGAAGCATTTGGACAATGTTCTCAGGAGCATGGTTTAATTGTTGGGGTGTCCTGTGCAGGGCAGGGCTTTGATCTTTGTGAGTCCCCTCCAACTGAGGATATTCCATCATTCTCCTTCCACTTGGGGACACAAGGTACAATGACAGTCTACATCCATAAAAAGGGATTTCTTATGGTACACAGTGCACCAGCTCCCCAGTTTGGTTTTTAAAGGGCTGTTTGAAATGGGAGCCACTTTTTGGTCCTGCAAAGGAGCAAGTGTCCTGCTGACAGCTGAGGAAGGCCTTTGTGAGACACCCAGATCACTGGTTTTAAACTTAGCACCTTAGCTTGTCACTCCTTTTTCCTATGCCCAATTACCAGGACATTTAATTTACTTGCACCATCACCAAAACAAAATATATCTAGAAGGAGTAAGCAGTTTTGACTTTTAAAGCGACAAATAGGCAGGGAAGGTTCCCTCACCCACCTTTCACTCATTTTTTGACAGCTTGCAGTGTTTCAAGCTGGCAGCAATCATTTCTGATATTAGGTTGAAATTCCCCCCCCCCCAAAAAAAGGCTGAAAGGACGCCTGTGTACTAACATTCCTGACCAAAAGGTCCTGCAATAAAGAAGCACCTYTGAAAGAACTGTGTTTTCAAACCCACTCACATACATAACATTTTAAGAGCTGTCACCATCAGAGCACGTTTTATGGCCAGTTCCTGAAGGAAGTGGTTGTAAAGATGTGGCACGAAGAGCAGCAAATCCAGGTGCTGAGCAGAGRGCTTTTGAACTTAGAGCAAATGCGTGATACTTTTTTTCTAACCAGAACAACTGCTGTTTGTGACCATCTGAGCTTTGAGCTACAAGAAAATGTCTTTGGGCTTCATCAGGCTGATATCCTGTCTCTAACCACAGCCTGTACCAGAAACTTCAAAGGGAAAGAATACAAGAAACTCTGTATTGGAATCATCTGCTAGCAGAGGAAATTTCTTCCCAACATCAGACAATTTGTCATTGAATTATCCYCTCAAACAGGAAAGTTTATGTGCCTCTTAAAAAAAATCCAATTGAATGCAACAGTGATGTGAGTTTATTCATTAACCMTAACAAATTTTTATTTGAAATACATATGATTTCTCTAAAATAGCATAACAAGCCTTCTACCATTTTCTCTGGTGGTTTTCCTAGTGCTGAAGTGACAGTTTGCAGGGGTTTTCCAGMCACTTTTTAATACAAATTGCCCTTGAAATGTGATGATGTTCAGGAGCTCTGGCCCTATGGCAGCTATTTTGCAAACGACAGGGTCTCCTTCTCCAAATCTTTCTCCTGGCAAGAGATTTAATCCCCTTTTATGGATCCTATAATCATAWTTTTTTATTGTTGGGATGATACTGTATTCTTAGTGTTGTACAATTTCTCTGGAGCTTCCTGTRTATCAAAGACCCAAAACAGATTGAGGGTGTGTGGTGGGTAGTGAAAAGATAGAAAATTTATTGGTTTGTTTATTTGTCAGATTGCTGACACTGTGCTGGATTTATAATATTTGTTTTCTGTAACTCGGATACTTTCACAGTACACTTTCTACAGCTGTGCTGTAGCTCTGAATGTAAACTAGGATGAACTGGGTGTCTGACAGAAAAGTGTAAATTCTGTATTTAGGCTCAATGGGCTTTGCTCTGAGAGGTGTTGAATGTCTTATTTTTTTTCTGAAACCCGTACGTTTGGTAGGTGTTAAACATTGGCCCTACTGAGGTCAATGGCAAACTTCCCACTGACTTCAGTAAAGTATAATCACCCTCAAAATGCATGGTTAGGGCACMAGTTATTGGCAGCTATTTTTCTAAGAGCCTGGCTAATGCACAGAACAATGCCAGAGTGCCTCTATGTGTTTCATTTCTTTTTACAAAGGTCTATGCATTTTCCCAAAACCTATAATGAAATACAGGAAAATTCTGCAGCCTAAGTTGCCATCACAAACTATTTAAGGGTCATTTATTTGGTCTTAGTCACAAACARCACAAAAACCTTATTTACTTAATAGGAGGCCTGGCCAATTGTGCAGTTGAGCCAAATAATAGAAACTTGGTGGTTCTGATGCAGAAACTCACTGGTTGATGTTTGGATCCTAATGTGAGGCTTCTAATTTGGTTGTTCAGTGAATTTTAATTGCTTCAACATGACGTACAGATGAGCAGCATCTCTGGAAACCAGGCCACAGATCACTGAAAATAGTAGGTACAGGGCTTTCTAAGATGTGGGTCCTAAGGCTCTGCGCCTCATTGAATTTAATTACAGCCTGGAGTAAAAAGACACACACAAATTCATCTTTGGCTTGGTTTCTTACAGATTTGTATTTGCACCATTAATCTTCTGCTTGTCCTGCTCCAGTAATGCTTCTTGAGCCACATGTCCAGGGAAAACCAAACTGAGGTCTCGAAGGCATTAATTTCCTACAGGCTTCATAAAAATAGGCWGCTGGGTAAAACAGAGAGCTCTTAGTACTCCTGCTGAGCTCATCCCTGATTAGACACTGGGAAAACAGTGGGGGAAAACCCTTGTTGCAAGTGCCTTACCTGTGGATAAACTCAGYTGGCAGTCATGCCTTGCTGGACACTAAACAGCCACCCCGCAAGAACAACTTTTCTTTCACACCAAACCTCTCACTTAAACAGCCAGTCATGCTCAGACACATCCTTTAGAAACCAAACCCTGTTTATTTCATCGTGTATGGAATACTTGTTTTAACATATACCAGTGATATCTAGGAGGGAAGTGACATGTTTTCCCAATCASAGCAAAGAAATATGTCAAGTAATGCCCTGGATTTTTTCAGTCTGGCTCTAGCTGCTAGAGGGTCTGCTTCACAATTTGTTAATTCAGCTGCGAATGTTGGCTGCATCTTTGAAGGGCTGTAGGTAGATGATTTTCTTTCTTGTCSTTGTCAGATTTAAGTCTGTTTTCACCTTTTTTTACCAATTTCTTGTGCATCRATATGAGTATCTTTTCATCTATGAAGCTAAATTATTGTAGCTGGAAAGTCAGTGATTTCAAGAGATTTCTGTGGGCTTTTACATGCATGATGAGAGAGATTCCTGTGCTCCAAAAGGCTTAAAATGTCTGGGTCTTGCTAATAATAACAACCCAAAAGGGAATAGTCCAGCTGACTGTATGTAGGCCAGACTTAATCAATTAACACACTGAGATAATGACATACCAGCCTATGGAGACTTCTAAATATAATCATGTGTGAAGAARGCCACTGGCTACAGGATGGCTTCGCAAGTTAAATAGCACAGAACTGCCAACCTTTAGATCTGGGATTTCCAGAAGGCCACACTGAGACAGAGAGCAACAGCTCCTTCTGAAGAAACCTGCATCTTTCCAYGCTTATATCTCCTACCAAAATCCATGGCTCAGGTGACAGACCAGAAATTTATTCCCACTGCCATCCTTTATGGCTGGTGGTTGCAAACTGATACCTGYTGGAGTTGTTCTGCCTATGGGATTGTTCCCACATCTCTGCAGAGCACACAGAAACGTTGATTGCCTTGAAAGTTTCGGTCGTATGCGCCGCCGTATTGTTCAAACTCATGTGAGCTGAAGTTTGCATAACAGCTCTTAAAAAAGTGGGCCTCAAAATGTCAAAGGGAGCCCCCTTTCATGTGAAAGATGAAAGCCACATTGTGTTGGCTGAATTCCAGCATCTATCCTTGTGTGTTCGAGCGGATGATGGAGGATTTCTGGTGGTGGCTCCTGAACCGGGTGCCCTTTTACAACCAATAARGCGAAGTCGATTTGCCTTGATTTTGCCGTGGGCTAAACTGTGCACAAAGGGGTTACAGTAAACTCTTAATTGGTGGCTGCTTGAATGTGTGTGAGCCCCTAGTTCACCCATGTGTACAAGGAGGGCAAAAGAGGGGTCCCTTCCTTTTTGACCCTTTTGTCTAATCTGGTTTGATTGTAAGATTGTTACCACATGGTTGCACATTGTCTGCAGCGATGGGGACCCTGGTTCCAGCGGTAAATAACAGCCTTTAGCARTTACTCTCACGTGAATAAAATATGACCAGCAGAGTGATCTGAGTCATCTATCAAATAAGCCACAGCTCCACCCACATACAGCTCCTCCATATGAATCCTGAGGTTAATTAAAAGAATCTAAAGAATGGTAGGGTTAGAGTGATTTTGGTTGAGCACTGAAGATTGATGTAACCTCACAAGCTCCCTATGCTGTTCCTTCAGGCTTGGGGTTTTGCATTGTTGCTGGCTAGTCCCCAAAAGACCAGGACTAGGTTTCTAGCTGCTCTGTGGAGGCTATGCCAAACTACAGGTTTAAATATTCATTGCATTCTTCACATGCCAAATCATCTAAGTTGGAAAGCCGGAGTCTAAGATTTTGCAAAGCTGCTCTTGCACAAAAAGACCATTAAAAATTCATCGTGACAGAGAAAAAACAACAACATTGCCAGTAGTAGGGAACTTTCTGTTGACTTGGCTAATGCTGTGTGGAGCTAACCCACATTAATCCACTTAAATGGAAGGGTGAGCCTGATCCAGTAAAAGCAATAAATCCTCTTTAGAGCTGACCAGACTCCAGTTGCACTATAGGAGAACTGGGCTGAATGGCAAGCAGTTGGCAGGAGGTAACTGGATGGGGCCTGAATTTCCAATTCACCAGATAATTTAACCCACAGCATCTCCTTTCCCTTATAGGCACAAACTCTTGTGGGTAGGGCCATATCCCAAAGTTCTTGGCAGCGAGGTGGAATGATAGACTGCAGGATGGGGAAACTCCCTGCCAATACAGAGCTGGAAAGACTGAAGTAGCTCTCTRTCATCACAGGGACTGGGTACCTGAGATGCCTGTGTTTGAAGAGTTATTACCCCAAGCAGTTTCAGCAAAAGGGGTGAGATGCAGGGAGTAGAGATGGACAGAGAAATGCCTGACCAGGAGCTGGTGGGGYTCTGCCTTGCCTGGGAGGCAGCCTGCAGATGTTAGGAGAGAAGGGCCAGCTGCTGCTGCCTTGCTGTGGGTGAGGGATAATTGGGTTGCTGTTAAAATCCACAGAATTGCATCTGAACCTGGACTGGCTTGGGAGCAAGTGGATCTGCATGCCTGGGAAGTGGCTGTTACTATCAGAGAGCAATTTTCTCAAGGCTGACCCAAGACATGGAACTTAATCCAGACTGGGCGAATATCWCTGTTTCCTTATTCCTCTGAGAAACCGGGCCTGAATTTAAAAGGCTGTTTAACACTTTGAAGCCACCCACAGTTCTGTCTTTGCCTCCCACGCAAGCTCCAAGGAACTGACTCATTCCCACCGTATTTTCAGCTGYGCGTAGATCCTGCTCACAGCCCGGGAAGTTCCCCGTTCAGCCAAGCAAATCAAGTGCACATTGTGACTTGAGTTAGCTGAGCTTGAAAGGCTTTTGCGACACCGACTCACAGTCGACAGTATCTGAAGACATCTGGCCTGYCTTTTAAAGTCGAGTAGGAGCCATATTCTTGAGTTAGCTGTATAATTTATGCCTAATCTGCTGTTCTCTATTCATTGTGCTTCCTTATGTTAAATGGCTGTTTGTGGAAATAAGTGACACTGTCATCCGCTGTGAAATGAAAAGAGGTCTGCTCATGAGCAGGCATTCACCTCTCTTCTCCCCTTCTACAGGGCAAAGTCTTGTTTCTCTCCCCATGGGCACACTACCTTGAGTTTTGTAGTCCTTTCAAGGTGTGATATGTACAGCTCTGGATGGTTTGTGACTCAGGACAGCTTTTCTGCAAGAGGAGACCTAGGGTCGTCCCTCTGTCTCTTGCCAATCTGGTGAGATGAAATGTTCTTTCCAGTTTGGACTAAAATCCTGACATCCGTGGATTTCTAGCTCAGTAATTCTTTCACTGCTGAGGAGAATAATTCACTTCTTGCTGACATCATGCTGTCCTCCCGCTATGCTGWATCCACTGTGAGTCTTCAAAGCTTCATGCTATGCCTGAACAATTACACCCACGTTTTGACTGGGAAACAGAGACAAATGAAGGCAGTTAGAAGGAGGATGTGGGAGCCTTGTCTTCTATTTTCCTGTTCTTCACACTGGCTTCATTGCTGCTGTCTTTGCCCCTGCCTGGTGGCAAATTTCCAGCAAATGTATTGGGGTCACCACTCCCTGCTCTCTGTAGAAAATAACCCTGGTCTRTTTGGGCTCTGAACCACTTTTGCGTGCTGTTTCACCACAGCACAGCCTTTACAGATAAACATTTGCAGGTTTGTAAGCACAGTCCTACTCACCACATCGTTACAGAAGAGAGGGGGAGTAAACATCCTTTCCAGTACAAAGGAATTGTCAACAAACTCAGAGAAGAAGGGGAGAAACATCCAAAGGCACGCTCCATTTTTGGCTTGTTGAATTTGGTTTCTTTCATGCAACTCGCTGAACATTTGCCCCCCTCTGCAAGAATCCAGGGGAAAGGCCTGGCTGTTGTCTGCACTATTAGCTAATGAAGTCAGGAATTTACCTCTGTCATCACCTGGGAATTGAATAACATAAAACCCAGCTYCTCCGTCCTACTGGCACAGGGCTGAGTTCCATCAGCTTCTGAGGAGCCTTTTTGGAGTGCAGAGTCCTGACCTGCTCACAGTGGCGAGAGTGAGCTGAGACATGAATAAACAATAAAGGAGATAAAGGAGAGGCTGGGTTGAAAGCAACAGCTGTTTCCTATGGACTCCTGAATAAACTCCAGCTCCTCTTGTTGATGGGTTGGGCTTTTGTCCTTGTGCAAAGGAATTAACTGCTCTGGGAATCACGTTTTGATATGAGAACAGTAGTGTTTGTGTATCACTAAATATAAAGAGTCTGCTCAAACAGTTTTAAGAAGAAAAAAAAAGTCTATTTAAAATGTATTTATTTCAGGTAGTTCCCAAAATTTAGCTGTGTTGTCTCACTGTGCTCTGGCTCTAGGAGCAGAATTACACCCAGGCTTGCATGTGTAGCTCTTACATGGCAAAGAGCAAAGTCCTTGGCCCAAGATAGCCTTTTGCTGACTCCAGATATGCTCCTCTGYCATAAAACAGTTTGGTGGCCCAGTACTACATTACATAAGCAACTCAGTGGTTTTAACATTCATTTCACCAGGAGCAATCCCTTCTCTGTGTAACTAAGCAAAAGGTTTGGCTTGAGCCTGTTGCTATAATGAATTTCTAAAGCTGGGCTTGTGGGAATGACTCCATCACTGAAGCATGAGCCTCTGCTCTGCTCTACCCCCAGGAGTTCACACCAAGTTTTGGAAATTTTGGCATTTACTCCTGATTTCCACCAATGGAGCAGAGAGATGAGCTTGGCCAGGAGAAGTGGATTTTCCTCATGCTTCTGTTGTGTAAGTTCATCCCATTTGTGTGGAAATCAAGCATTTTTCTTTTATTGAGAGGCAGAGGTTTTGGTTATCTCAACASTGCAGCAAGAGGAAATTCTAATATCAGATCCAGGAAACAGATAAATGCAATATATCTTAATGCAACAATGTCCTTTGCAGTTTATTATTACCAAGTTACTATATACAAAAATCCTTTAGAAAGTCTGTTCACTCAGGTAATCTCATACTTTTCTGAAGGCCTGCTCACTTTTGTTTACATGTGTAAAACCTCCCACAAATTATTCCTGTCCTCCCTCCTGAGTCCCTATCCTCCCTCTGTGTCTCCCATCTGCAGAAGGGCAGCTGCAAACTGCCATTGACACTGCAGAGACATTCCTCACAAAAATAAAGATCTTGTAGAGAGCCGGAGTTTGAAGTAGTCCAAATTTTAATTTTTCCTCCCTTTTTTTCCTTTGTTTATTTTTTAAGCAGTGTGCATAACATGTTTTAATATATGAATAAGCAGAACCTGGAGTGGGACCTGCTGAATTTGTAATGCTGTTTCAGAAGACGGTGTGTTTGTTTCAAAGTTTAATATTAGTTAGCACTCAAGTCAATCCCTTCAATATTTCCTTTTTAATTTCTCTTTTCTATTTTTTTTACCAAGTCTTGCCCATCTCGACTGCTTTCCTGACGCTCTTTTTTGTTTATCCTACATAATTTCCTTCCTTCCTTCGAKTCCAGACCCCCTTGCTCTCCTGGGACTTTGTATGATAGCTAGGCACTAATCATGTACTTCTGCCCCAGAAGCACAGATAGAGGCTTCCTCCCCCTGCTTCCAGTCAAAGGAGGATGTAAGGCATAATGGTAATCTTAAACAACACTGCTATTCATTGTTTGGGAGATCTGGGAAATATCCTTGAATTCAGCTTGCTAAATTAGCTGCTTCTTGAGTAACCCACAGCTGCTGCGTATCTGTCCCATTACATTTTACAAAAATGCAGCAGTTCTCATTACAGATGATATTCTCTCAACATATGGACCTTCCACTAGTTTATGTCTCTGTGTAGCTCTGTTGCCATGAATGTACACACAGAAACATTTTCTTTTGTACTTGGGAAAAAAAAAAAAAATCCCAAACCCAACAATTCTTGAAAATAGATTAAAGACAGGCATTTGCAATTACTCAGATGGAGCAAAGATGTTGGAGCGCCGCAGAATACAGCCTTTGTCGGGAGCCAGTACTTAGATTAAAATGTTGCTTCTGGCAGTAAAAGTGTAACTACAGTGGTTTTAAAGCTTCATCCTGCCTGTTGTGCACATGAACATCTCCCTTGAAGTTGGCAGCCATCGCCCTGTGCTTGCAGATATTGAAAGTCAGATGGACCAGCAGTGTAAGGTGATCTTAACTGTCTCTATGAGGCAATGACATGGGTTTTGGATTTGGTCTTGTGTGTTTGCTCCTTCACATTGATTTACAGAGGAATCTGGTTTAAAAGAATATGTGTTCCTAGTGTTAGTGTGTTTACACTTCCTACCCTTTAATAACTTCTCTGCATGAGCAGGGAACTTGAGCAAATCTTGGGGAGGAAGGTTTCTATGTTTCCTCCCTCCTYTGCAGTTTTCAAGGCTTTGCTCCTCAAAATGGAGTGGAGTGGAGGAAAGCCCAAACTTCCATCTTTACTGTGTTCCGTGTGATGCAGCTGGTTCCAACAGGGAGAAATCATTAAAGCATCAAGTACTTTAACTAMAAATGCAATGCTAGAATGAGTGAAAATCTTCCTTGAACCCCTGGAGCTCTCTTCAATGCCTCTCTGACCATATTCAGGGCTTATTTCATCAACTTCAGAAGGAATCTGGCCAGGGATGAGCATCCACTGTACCCTAAATCTTGGGAGAAGTGCCACATATTTGCACATTGACTATTGTCACCTCACCCAAAACATGGGGTGACAAACTACATCCTCTCTAGTGCATCCTTGGGCTATTCTTGATTGTGTGGGTCAGCAAAAGTCTGTCACAGTGATTTTGACTGTAACGATGGTTAGTACAACAGTGGTATCCATCTCGTTGCCTTCCCTCCCTCCATTCCTGGTCATCTCTTGTCCCTCTTCTGTTTTACTCTTTGCTCCTTTTATAACTGAAAACRTCCCCTCAAACATATCCACCTATGTACAGGTTCAGCCTGATTTACTTCTGGATCTGAGCCTTCCTGCAACACACATTTATATCCAATCCCTGCTTAGTGCTCTGGTGCTGCAGGAGGGGAGGATCATCTTTCTCCAGCAGGGGCTACAGAGCAACTGGAGATCTGAATCTGTGTGAGGATGTGGCTTTCCTGCAGCCTGGGGGAGCTGCCAGTCCTGGGGGCTGTCAGGTACCTCTTCCATGCTGGTGCAGGTGGGAGGGTGTGCAGTGAATCCATGGGGTTTGGTCAGCTGTGGGCAAGGAGTTGCCAAATCYTGGCAAATTGGAGAGGCTGAAGACACCACTGTGGCCCCTTGAAGCCAGCCAGGTGCTTCATCCCATTTCACAAGGAGATGTCTCCTCCTTGTCGGGAGGCAGGAACTCTGCAAGAGAGGCCCTTCTGGTGAAATAGAGGAAGAGGGTTTGGATTTTCTTTCAGTGGCCTCTAAATCATTTGTCCAGAGCACAGAGCTGTCTCTTCCTGGAGATATTTAGKCTCATTCCTTTAGAAGTCATCTACRACTGTGCTAGTATTTGTGCATAAATGAATATTAATGGTGAATGTGGTCTGACTACTGGGCCTATTTCCTCCCACAGCTGTTTTTGTGAGAGACCTGATCCAAAAACATCTTGTGCACACATCTTCCAACCTGGCTCCGCAGGCCAGCTTGATGGAGAATGCGTTGCTGGTTGTGGTTTAGGCATGGACACAGCACATAGCTGCTCAGTGCTGTCAGGGTCTCAACAGATCTGCATTCACCTCACAGCAGACATTTAGGTACCAAGAGAATTTGTGTTTTAATAGGAAAAAAGCTTATGTGCCAAAGGCCTCCTGTTATAGGGTAGGTTGCAGCTGAGCAAAGGTTTGGAGGGGTTAACACTGGAGCTGGCTGCTCCAGCTGGCAAGGAAAGCCCACCCACAGCTTAGGTGGGACCAGCACCTGAAATCAAGTGTTGAAACACCTGCATTATAGCACTTTTTAAAAAATTTGGATATGATTCTGTGCAGTTCTACATTTATCTTTTTTTTTTTTTTGTAGATTTATCCCAAAGTTATTACTAGGAGTGAGCCTGGCATTCCTGCAGAAAAAGACAGAGATAACAGGTTCTGAGAACAAATACTCCAAATGCCCYGTTTTTTAATCATTAAATGAGTATATTCTTACAGATGTAGATTGATTTAAGTAGAGAAAGGGATTTGCTGTATGAGTCACATATCTGAGCTATTGCTACTCTTTTTTTTTATGCAAAACCCTCTCAACTTCTTGCAAATGATCTGCAAAGGATTCGTGTGCTCGGAAACTCTTGAGCAAGTGATTTTGGCTTCAAACACTTGAAGAGGTTGTTTGCAGATGATGCACATGCTGACCACTTCTGCTGAGAAGGGGCCTAATTCAGAGTATACAGCCGGCAGCAAAAAGATTCCCGTTGCCCCAAATTAGTCACGAATAACTTGCCTGCCTCTTGGTTTAATCACATGATCCAATTATAACTTAATCCCATCAMTATGAAATAAATGTTCCCACCTTTGGTTATTTCCTTAGTGTGGAAAGGTGCTCACAGCYTCATGGCCAGCAGTGAGTCTGTGTTTTGTGTTCCTGTTGCAAAAGAGGAAGGGGGACACAGGAAGGTTGTTTGGGGAAACAGGCAGCTTGAAAACCTTTCTTTCAGCCCAAAGTGGGAGCGGAGCAGTCCATGGAGATACTGTCACGGATCCAAGCAGGCTGGGGTTAAACGGTTTCCTCAGCTTTTCTTCCTAAATCAATTTGAATATTCTTGGCAAGCATGGTTACTATGCATGGTGGGCAGCTGTGATTCAAGCAGGGAATTTTTTTTTCCCCTTTCTACTGTCCCAGTCTTCCTGTCTTGTGCAGATGTGATCCTTTCCCTCTGTCTGCCTAACAGCTAATTATTTTACCAGATGAGCCAATAGTCTGAAGAAAACAGACCATGCATATTCTTGAAAGCAACAACTGTGTTACAATGTCAGGGGGATGGGTAATTAAAAAAATAAGGAGTCACTTCCTTCTGACCCACTCCACTCCTTAAGAAAACCTCCAGACAGAGCAAGCATTCTGATTTACAAGGGACCAACCTACCKCCCAAGTTAGTACCCCCCGGGTTTCACAGCAGCAAGTTGCACAATGTTTTTTGGGAAAGTAGGGAAAAAGTCAGCTTGAATACGTAAGACATCCAGCTAACAGCTCTGCAATCAATGGCAACCCAAGAATGTACACACCCCTGTAACTCCGAGAATGGGGACAAGAGCGCATCAGCTGCTCCCCAGAAACTGCCTGGGTGTCGCTGCACTCACTGAACTTTCATTCCTAATCCAAATTGTSCTTTTCTGATTAAAATCATTGGTCCCAGGCTCTGGAAAGGGCAGAAATTCTACTTCTCRTGTTCGGTGATAATGCTAGAGAGGGCTCTTCTGGTGGGGTGATTATCTGGGCTTTGTAGCTCACTCCAAAGCCAACAGCTCCAAACCGGTGTCTGCCAYGGTGTCCCAGGTGTGAGCTGTGAGCTCCCACAGAGCACCATGACCGTGCAGGTGTGTTTTATAGCCCACAGACTGTGTTTTGAGAGTGCCTGCAGTATTGGGTTACACAGGCAGGGCAGGCAGGGAGTGCTGCATTTCCAAATCCCACAGAAGCTCAGCACCTGTTGCTCGCTGGAGCACCGCTGCCATAGAAGCTGAAGTGTGTGGTCCTGCTGAGCCACGCCTGCTGTCTGCCTTCACCTCACCCCAGCACCCCAAGAAYAGCAGGTCAGCCTCTGGAAAGGCTGGCACATCCCTTTTTTGGGGGGAAGAGGGAATTCTGTTTTGAGTAGTGAGGGGCTTGGTGTTTTACCAGGGCAGCAGTCACATATGAATGCTGAGAGGCAGGAATAAGAACTCCAAAGGAAGGCATATGGCTCAAGATGAGGTAGGGGCTGGCTGGTACTTTTTGGGAAGTTAAATTAGGGCCTAAGGTGCTAATCATTGTTGGATTTGGCAGGATAAGGGTTTTTACAAGGTCTACTACTGCAGGAGCAAAAGCTGCACGGTCTTGAATCACAGAAAAATGTCACCCTTTTTTTTTTGACAGGCAGCTACTTTTCCTAGGTGGAAACAGCATGCCTCAACATGGGATAAAACCAAGGCCTGCCCCCAGCACACTGCATCCACACCAAGAGACCAAGTCCTCCAGATATCWCATCTTTAAAATTCTGCACAAGCAGAGGTAAAAGTTGACCTGTACTGGTCTAAAGGCCAGCATCAGCTACCTCCCTGGATAACCTGGGTCAGTGAATCCTCCTTCATTTTGAGTTGTAGCTCTAAAGTTGAGGTACTTTTGACTAAGCACACTATTCTTGAAAAAGCAAGCTTCCTGCCTCAGTCCCTGCAGCAGGACGGAGAGGACTGTCCATCCTGGACGGTGTCATTCACTTCTCAAGGAACACGTGACTTTGCTGACAGGAACGGAACAAGAGCCAAAAGAATGAATTTTCCTCATTTCTTTGTTGCCATTTTAAGAGTGGAGAACCATTTAATTAGTTTTCACCCTCTGGGGCTGTAAGTTCTTATATAATTAGATAATGAGCAATTACCATTACCGCATTTTGTTCTCACACGGCACTGCGTGGATTCCAGCAGTGACCACGTTTCAAAAGCTCACGTTCCAGGTTATTACCCAGTAATGCTATGAGAAGCCCTAATACCTCTTTTACAAGAAGACTTTAGAGGGGACAAATCTACCAGTTAATACAGGTGCTAGCATAAATCCCACCTGCTCTTACTRGACTTGTCCCACATGATTTGTGCCAATACCCACTACAGCAGGAAAACCCTAAAATATTSCAAGGAGATTATGCGGTTGGGCGCTTCCCGAAATACCGCCTTTCATGTCCTTAATGCCACCCTTGCTTTTCCTGCTTTGGCARGGAAAGCCAAAATCAGGGTTACACAGAGTGGTTTAGAACAGAACGTTACTGGCCAACACAAAAGTTTCAATTTGGAGCAGCCTCCAGAAGTGCTGCTGTGCTAAGAAAAGTGCCTGATGTGAGTCAGGACTTACAGGATCTACTTGCATTGAGGTCAACAACTGGCAATTAATTAATTCGTTAAAGTACCTGGAGAGATTTTAAATGGGCACATGGAGAGAACATGCGTGCAAGGGGAGGATCTTGAAACCACTTAAGCTTTAGGGCAAACAAAAAACAGATGGGAGATGGGTGCGGAGATGAAAAGGTGTAGGCAAGGGTCCCATATCTGTCATTATTCCTGCAGCTACAATTTAATTACTACTCCTAGGCTTTGGGGAAGGGAGATTTTTTTTTTTTAATAATAGTTTTTTTTAAAGGTATGTGAAGGAACATGAGTTCTGTGGCTGGAAGATGGCCCTTTGTATCATCCCAAGTCTCTGCTGAAACTCTTTATGCTTTATTCATGACCCAGAATAGAAACTGTTTCCCTAATCTTCAATGTTAAGGAATTGCTTTCAAAGGGAAAAAAATTAAAAAGAAACCCAAACAAACTAATTGAGAAACAAAGCCCCACACTGCCTCTCCTCCCTGAACTTCTCCTTTTTCCAGCAGTACCACAACAGAATTCTGCATGAGGCACAAGAAGCTCTTCTCCAGTTGTTTGGGCAATAAGCAGATGAGCACAAAAATCTTGTTTTGTGCAGTTGTTATTTGGGACAATGGGCTGCAGCAACAGGTTACAGAAARGTAAGCAAACTACATGGAAGATGTTATTAAAGAGCTATTTTAATGTTGTAATGCAGTGAAGGAAAGAAGCAATATTAGCAGCCTGTTCTGAATGGAAGTTCTTTTTCTTGAGGCCTATAATGCCAAGCCAACCCATTAGGAAGGAACAAGCATGACATAACAGGGCCAAAATAAAGCAAAATTTTAGCTTGAACACTTGCTGGAAAAGTCCAAATAATCTTTTTCTAGTACCATTCTCCCCATAGATAGAACATAGAAACAGATATACTTGGATTAAAAAATGAAAAACCAAAACAAACAAAAAACCCCACCCCAGAACAAAAAAACCCAAACAAAARCCCCCCAAACAACACCCCAAAAACCCCTCAAAACTAAATCTTCCACAGTATTGAAACAGCTAATGACACTTGTTTGTGGAAAATAGCTGAAGTGCCCACAGGGAGGAATTCACTATTGAAAAAGTTGACTAGCAAATGTCCACTGAGCTGGATTTAGTCTTTTCCACACAAAAGCCATGTCAGGCAAAACAAGTCAAAGGAGAGGAGTGGGCACCACGAATTAATACCGTGCAGAGGTATAGCCAGATGTATTTATTTTTTCCCCAAGAATGCACAGTGATGGAACACAGACTTGGGGTTAAGGGTGGCTCTATTTTTTTTTTCCTATTAAAATCCCGTCTATCTGCATCTGTCCCTAAGATGACAAGTGTTTGACCCAGCCACCAAGGCAGATGCATCCAGAGCTAAACTGCACACTGTGGCTCCCTCTAAGAAATCCAAAGCTGTTATCCCACCAGGAACAAGATGCCTGAGGAACATTCCTCCAGCACAGCATGTGCAATGAGCTGGGGGAAGAGGCTGGTTGAGCTCATGTCAAAAGCCACACAAATGCATCACGAGTGCTGGACCAGTCACTAAACCATATAAGTCCCAGCAAATGCTACAGGTCAACCTCACATACACTTTTTCTATCAACTGAAATAAGGGATGCAGGTGAAATAGCACATGAAGTCACAATGCCAAGGAGGCTTTTCCTAAGCAAGGCATCATTATGTGACTTCTGAGCTTRGCAAAGGATGCTGAGGTCAATAAAAGTTGAGGGCTCTTCCATTTTGCAGCAAGGAGGTTGAACAAGAAAAAGATTCCTGTCCAAGGATTTTATTTTGTTTTGAATGAAACCAGGATGAAGGGAGTATTCTAAAGAATAGAGTATGACAGCAAGCAATAGAGAATGTGTTATTTTGTCATGTCAGATTTCCTCAGCAAAASCAGCTCATGATAGTTTTGTGATGGAAGTTAAGTTAGAGAAAAACTGACAGAACTGTGATTTCCCAAAGGAAACAAAGCAAACATAATCTACTTTGAAAAAAATCTGATTTTATTTTTGTATTGAAAAGACCTGTCAACTTAAATAGATGTTTATTTCCATTCATGGTCTCAACCAGTGTTGTGTGTTAACATTATTCAGAACTGTATAAAAAGCCATCTGTGTTACATTGGTTAACATCCTAGAACACTGGGGGAGGGGAGGGTTTGAAGCAGCTTAACATTAAAAATAGGATGTTCCCAAAAAACTTACAACTGATGCGGCATCTTCTATTCTAATTTTATAGGAGCTGAAGCATTTTGCAAATACAATTCAAGTTATTTGGTCTTCAAAAAAACTTTAAAACCAGATTGCTTTCATAGCAGTATTGAAGCTGTCAGCTGAGAGGACACACACAACACTCTTGTGTGTGCAAACACATACATGGAAAACCACACTGAGCACAACTGGAACACCCCATTCAGTATCTGCATTACGAATGTGTTCCTCTGAATCCATGATCACAGTTAATTTAAAATGCTAGTTGCTTTTTTTAATATATACATGGTTTCCATGGAAACCCAAGATTCTGCACAATCAACTGACATTTATTACTCATGGTGCTGTGAAGTTCTCTAGTGAAAGGGCCAAATTCCAAAACCTTTACTCAAACATGCACATACCTCACTGAAGCCAGTGGACAGGGGAGAAGATGGTTTAGAAAAGGGGTTGCAGGGTCAAGGTCTAGATTTGAAAAACCACRTGACAGATTGTCATTTAAAAAAAGTTTTTAAGTCATTCTTTGGTTTATTTCCATGATTCCCAACACTGTCTGAAAAGCCCAGAGACAGTCACATGAGAAATCATAGCTCTAAAGCAAGCCCACAGCATTTTTAAGTCTTGTGTATTAAATGTTTAGAAGACTACAGGAATTCAGAGTACCCCTTACATTCATGTCCCCAAAAATCTAGTAACTGCTTAAGTGCATGCACTGAGGCATGACCGGCATGCCTGTAAATTCATATTGTTCAAGTTAAGAGTAAATATAGCTGCAAAAAACCCCACCCACCTATAATTAAATGGTCATTACTAGCAATACTATAGTGACTGTCTTGTTATTAAAGAAATGCAGACATGGGTTCTGCCCCTTTGGCTCGCTCAGCCAAAGGAAGCTGTCTGCTCAATTTAGAAAGGAAGCACATTTTAAGAATCCAAGGGAGTTTAATATTTCCATGTTCTTGGGGTCAATTATTAATGTAAAGATGTAGACAAATGGTGAGTATATGAAAGCATCTCTCGTACATTCCAAGGTTTGGAAGTCAAAAGCAGATCTTGACTTCCTCGTGCTTAAATGTTATGGTAGGCTTCGAAAACCAGTAAGAAGTAATATAATATTTCAATGGAGAGCAAAGTAGAACTAAGTCTAGCTAGCATTTGTATGCAAGCAGKTTTTGCTATGCTTAATGTAAGGCAGATTTTATTGCAAAGATAGTTACCAGTCTGCTAGTAGGAAAAAAAATGCAGGCAACTACACTCAGAGAAGGTGGCTGATAATTACTAGTGACAACTTCTATTTTTTAGAACAACTCAGCTTTAATGTACTTTCTGGAAACAGCATTTTAATCACTGGTTTTCACTTCCTTCCCCATCCCATGTGAAGTATCAAAAATCAAGACTGGATAAAATGAATTGTGGCTATTTACCAACCAACAACATCTCATATTCCAATGTTATTCTTAACTGGAACAAATATAAGTCATTCTTTATAACCTACTGCCACTGGTTGTTTATAAATATCTGCTTGCTGCAATAAACACTGGTCATTGAAATATTCATTTGCAGTAACTACTTGGCACTAGGTTAATATACTTGTAAAGTTTAATGGAAGTGCTTCTGATGTACATACAAGCACTTAAAACATCAGACTTTTTAAAACTTAGTTCTGGGGCTTTTAATAYCTGTAGTTACAGTTTTCACAAGCATTTCTGAAAGTATTAAATCTCAATAAGTTTAGAGGCTCCTGTCTCAGCATATATAAGTTCCTTCAACAATTACAGAATAGGTAATTTAACATTCTTGCTTCCTATGCTGAGACAACACRGTACCAAAATTTAGTTATAAAAAGAGGCATTTTTGGTCAGGCTGACCCCCCCAGCTGTCCCTTAACAAAAAAAGCAACACAGCTCAAACCTGTCTCCTCTCTCCAGAAAAGACACCTAAGGCCACAAATGTACATTTGCCAGAACTTCAGGTGTTTCTCCATTCGTGGCAACTGCACATTCCCACTTAGAGAAATACAGTCTGAAGGCCCCACCACCACCTTTAAGGATGAACCACCTCAGAAGCCAGTTTAGGCAGCAGTGCATATGAAACCACRTTACATCAAAACAGTGTGTTAAAGCCATTCCAGCTACTTCAACTAGTTTTTAACAATGTTTAATCAAAATTCCTAATTGCAGGAAAGAAAAAGATCCCAAACTTAACGTAGAGAGAGAGGCATAAAGATGCAAAGATAACCACCACAATGATCCAATAGCAAAAACTCTTGTTTAAAGGTTTTCTTATGCTAAAAAAGGCACACAACCCCTTGTGAACTAGAGACAAAAGCTAGCAGGACTACAGCAATAAACCCAGAAGAAAAAGCCTACCAGAATTACCCAATTGCCTACTGGGAGGGAACAATGAAGTAGACAGGCTGCTCTTGCTCCGTTTTGTTTGCAGGGAAGTGGTCAAATTTAATAGTCAAATTTAGCCACATTAAGAAACATTTAACAAAAGCTACCCCAAGAAACCAGAACAAAACCTGACGTTTGGGTCAAAAGGCCACAGACAGGCCCTTCCATAGCATGTAGCTGAGTGAGTTCAGAGATTGGCAATGAAAGAAAAAAGCTTTAGACATGTGATGGGAACAAGCTTTGGGATTTATCGAACAGTCACACCAAGCTTCTCCAGCACACGCACTCCCTTTTCTTGGTATTCTTGTCGGGTCATCCAGAAGTTGTCTTTGTCTTTCATGATGTCTGCTAGAACTGCACCCCCCAGAAACACCATGTGCTTCCGACGAGGGGGATCTTCGATTCGGATCTTAAATTTCTGAGAAAAARAAAAGAAAGAAACTGTTACTGGGATTCTTAAAACAAAGCCTTGCAAAATAAAATTGGGCTTTCCACCAGAACAATGAAGTGGAAACTGTCTAGTGGGAAAAATGCAACTACAAAAGTGAAATGTTAGCACAGGGTGCTCTGTGCGAGCTTCCAGCTTGTGCAACCAAAGTAAAATAATGACCTTGCACTGGAAATTAGATACAGCTATTGACACTCGACCAAAAATTGTACTTTCAGTATATTGACAAAAACCTAAGAGTCAGAATACTGACAGAAAATTAAAGACCAAATTTTTGCACCCCAGGAACACTGTAAAGAGTGAAATAATTCCTAATCTTTGAAGGCTSAAATTATCAGAAGTTACCAGATCATCAAATCGTGAGTATTTTAGAATTATACCAATTTACACAATCTAGACAGCTTAACTAATTAATATTCCTTTAAGTTCTTCAGTGCTAAAGCTCTAACTTCAAGAGCAAAAATGAGTGAAATACTGTCTCAGATGTAAAACATTCTGTACAATTGAGTCATTCTGTATTGCCACAGAAGATCTTCAGAGAACACTGTATTTAGAACCAGGGAAGTTCAGCATTAGAAACTCCACTCAAAGGAATTCTCACTACAACACAGTTACCTCTGTAACGTGTGGCTGTTGCCTGTTTATCACAATAACCTAAGGAAAAAGGAAAACTTACTCCCCCTGAAACTGTGTAAGAACTCCAGCCTTTCACTTTTGACTACTTCACTTGTAGTATGAACCAAAACTTTCACAGATTAAAAGAAAAAAAATTTGCTCAATGACAACATTAAGGCACAGAAATTCCTTAGCTTTGTTTAACCAACATTACAATTTGTGTTGTGGCATTTATCAGCCTATTTTACATTCAAACCAAACGCAGGACGAGAGGCAGCGATTTTGTGAGCTGCACGGAGTGACAGAACCGCAGCCTCTGTCATTTCTGACCGCTTGGTTCCCTCTAGTGGGGATTCAGGGGAAGTCTCTGCGCCCCTGGATGCAGCGGCCACTCGATACCCACCGAGAGTTTCTCCACATCTCCTTTCAGAACTCGTTCCAGGTAGAGCTGTTTCAATTCCCGCTCCAGTCGTGAAGGCAGCCCGGGGTACATGGTGGAGCCTCCAGACAGCACAATGTGCTTGTAGAATTCAGACCTGACCAAAAAAACATACTCTTTGTAGGGTTGTATAGTTTACTGTGTACCTCTACAGACAGGAGAGTAAATACAAATCTAAAAACAGTCACTACACAAAGACAGACTGCACAAGTTCAGCAGACTTGCTYATGCTTCCCAAAAAGCAGAAATAAAAAAAATCCTGTGCTTTCAAGATTTTATCTTTGCTCATTCTTAYCGAAATAAGTTTCCAGACAAYTTGTTAAGCTTMAAGAGCTCAGTTTGAGCCCCACTCRCAGCACACACCCTCCCCCAGGAGCACACATCAGTGTCTAAAGCAAAAGTTGATACTTTGAACACAGTTCTTGCATCACCCCTGCACCCAGACTGAGGATTTTAAACATTCTGCTCYTACCTGGTATCAATGTCAGCTGCCTGGATGGTGTTGAACAGCAATTCAGCCACACCAACCCCTTCAACATTGATTAAGTGAGGCTGGAAGAGAGCCTCCGGTGCCTCAAACCGTTCCCCACCAACTTTGATAATCCTGCCATCCGGGAGCTGGGGAAGAAACACCACCATTGAAAAGACTACTTTTAGCCACTTGGATACTAAAAAAAACCCAAGAGGAAATGACCTACATTGCTCCCAAATGTTTTAAYACAGGAAATTGTTGATAATTGTCAGCACTGCAAGAAGTCGTTCAGTAGTACTGAAAGAATATACAAATTCTTTAATCACTCTGCAATTCACTTTGAGACATCAGGCACCAGACACATCCATACTGACTTACCCAAACATTTCCTTGCCAATACCAACTCCTAACAAATTTTAAAAATTATCTTACAGAAAGAATAATGCTTTTCTGCAAATTCTTCCAACTGTGATCACAAAGTTTCCACTAAGAGCAAGTTTACCTTTCCTGACACCAAATATCAGTCTCACGTCTCACTGAAGCATGGATGAAGCTGAAATAATTTCATATGTTAGAGTAAGTCCACTTTCTCTACAAATTCCTGTACTATAGCACTCATATTTCAAWTATCTACAATGATAAAAATGAGTACCAAGTCTTACAGAAAATCTAAAAGGAAAAACACCTGTAGGAGATTTTCCCAGAACCAATTAATCTGATTCTACAGGCTGGAAGGGGAGCTACTGCCAAGAAAAATTAATCAGGAATCAATGCTGAATGCTACCTGAATTTAAACCTAGGAAGTTTAGGAMAAAAAAAAAAAAAAAAGCTGTCTCGAGACACTTACCGTGTAGGATTCAACTAGAACTGTGGTCTCTAGTGCCAGCTTCTGCTCCTGTTCAATGTTGTACCCCACATAACACAGCTTCTCCTTGATCATGCGAACCGTCTCAAAATCAGCAGAATGGTTGAAAGCRTAACCTCGAAGCAAGAGGAGCTGCAGGGAGCACAGCAGGTTAGCAGAAAATGAGAGGAGCAATCCAGATCTCTCAGTGGAGGGGTACATTTAAACACATGTCTTTGTTCATGTCCCTTTTTCAGCTGCAAATTTGGGTGTTAAGACAAATCCGTCCCAGTGTACCCATTATCAGCAGAAAAGCAGAAGCATTACTCCAAATGGGAAATTTCCTTCATCATTACAACTTTCAGCATAACCAGCACAAAGACAAATGAAAAAAACCCAAAAATAATTCTTATCTTTAGAATTTAACTTCAGAACACTCCTGTATTCCAGTTTAACYGTAAGATTTGTCAATCTAGAATGTTGTGTATATTTAAAACACCCAAACAAATAAATTGTCTATCAAATATCTTATTTAATAATCAAGGAAGAATCACAACACTATTTTCCACACTGTAAGAAAGTCTTTATGAAAACTGATGACTAGAACTGAGAGAATACAATTCAGCTTTCACTCTAGGTATTGAGAAAGCCAACTTTTGAGTTTTTCCTTCCCAAATATGGAATAAATTCCCTTCCTACAAGACTGCCACTAAGAAAATGTGTTGTCTCTGAATAACATCAGTATCATCACACGTGATTTAGATGAGGAAATACAGTAAGAATAGACTGATGTAATGCAAAGAATACAGGAGTTCTTTATGTCATTTACATACAATAAAGGGAAAACATATAGTGGTTTCTTACTATCAAGGGATTTTGACTTGAACAAACATAGCAGAGATATCTCATCCTTAAAGCCTCTTCTCAGCTTACCTTAATGAGGTACCTAGTGATATCCCTCCCAGCGATATCTAACCGTCTCGTGAGGTGAGGGAGAGAGAACCCTTCATAAACTGGGCAAATGTGAGTGACACCATCCCCAGAATCCACAACAACACCAGTCAGCAAACCTAAAAGAACAGGGAAAGTACAACTTTAGTAGCACTTTCATAAATAGAGTGAGTTTAAAATAGGATTTTTCATTGTAATCTGACACAACCTCTCCTCCCTCACTCATCAATAGATTTTAAACTTTAGGTTTTCATAGTAACAAATGCTTTATTAAGTATTCTATTTTTACCTAGATGCTTAGAACTCTACTGCTCACAATTTTAGCTGGTGTTTTGATATCTTAAATTGCACTCTAATTAAATAGAGTACCTATGCTTATTAAATGCTTATTGGGGCACTCCTCCACAGATTCAATTGTGCATCCGTATATTAATTTCTCAAATATGAAGAAACCTAGATATTCAAGTTTACCTTGTAAAATACTTAGGACTTGTTSATTTTGACTGGTATTAAAAAACCAAATACTTCCATAAAGTAGACAATATTTGGACTATGCATAATACTTCCTCATAGAAGTAACTTTAAGCCGAATCAGATCCACTTTCACAGACTAAAATAATCAACTCTCCTGAAAAAAGTTTACCACAAACTATTAAATTCTAAGGTATACAACACAGATAYCATTAATACGTATGTAGGAAGAGAAATTTCTATACTAGAGGCAAAAATCAATAGTAAAAGTTGATCAGAAAACAGTTTTATAGTTTCTCACAAGCTACGTAAAGCAAGAAAACATTTTAAGGGGAGATCTTAGAAGTGTGGTGCACTGCAATGAGGCACATCCCTCTGTAACTTCAGCCACTGCTTTAATCTTTAAAGTAACATAAATGAGTAGAGTGTTTTAAAGGGCTTTTAAAAAAAATTTTCAAATGCAAATGTTTGATTTACATGTCCCTTGATTTTTACATCTTAGAAAGTCTTCAGCTTTGTTTTAGATGATGGTGTGTAAAAACACTGCAGACTGCTCTAAGTTGTCTCACATTCTGTTATTTACAAAGTAATTGAGAACTATTCAGTAAGGTACGTGTACAATTACAGCAGAATTTAAGACTGTAGATGTCATCAATTAAATATTTATAAGTAATCAAACCAAAGAAAAACCAAGGGGGAAAAAAATGTAATAGCACAGATTGCAGCAAATAAAATTAATATTTAGGTTCGCAAAAGTGGTTTTTGTTCAAGTAGTTTTAATGACTTGCATGGCAGCACCACCTTTCCAGTACCTCAGTGCTTTTGCTCTTGGTCATARACACTGCAGTGATGTGTTAATGCACATGGATATTTATGTCCTGTTATGTGACACCTAAATACACCAAGTCACAAACAAGGAGTCATGGTACTAGAACTGATGTGCTTGAGTAACTTCTTAAAATCCTAAATGAATTGCAGTTGATAGAATTTCAATCGAATTCAGTCAATCCATCATTTTCCACTCAGGATGAGGACCATTTCAATCTAGTTTATCTACAGCAAAAGACTCAACTTTATTTTTTCCTCATGAAAATAGTGCAAAAGTGACATGATCACCTTCTTGAAATGTTCTCTTACTCATGGTAAGAAATTCTTCCTTTTTCAGAAAATCTGGAGCAAGCCATYAAGACTTTATGTCAATGGCAAAACAATTACACCCTGAAACAGTAAGTTTTCAGAAACCAGGTTTTTGCATTTATCCATGAAAATAATACCAACAGTGGTACCTATCAATAGTTGCTAAAAAAAAAAGACAAAACCAAACCTGTCAGTCAGAGCTGAGTTTCCTTAGAGAACAGCATAGAATTTAGCCCAAGATTCAGTAATACCATATCAGTACTTTGGCTCAACAACGTATTTCTAAACTAAAGAGATTTTATTTTTCTAAAGTTTCTAAAAATTTTATTTTTATAAAGAGTATTTATTTTTGCCTACCTTGAGCATACAGAGTAAGAACAGCCTGGATGGCTACATACACTCCAGAAAACTGGTATGTCTCAAACATAACCTGAAAGATAAAGGCAAAAATTAGCTTCCAAAACAGGCCAAATACCTCAAAGAAATTTCATCAGTGTTTGAAAATTGTAATTCTASAATTTTGTATTTTTACTAATCAAAAACACTTCCCAAGAAATTTCATCACATAGATTCTACTCAAACATAAGAAATCTATGTGCTTTAGGACAGTGAGGAGCATGTTCAGTTCTGTATCTCACCTGTTCACACCAGACAAGCCAGATGAAATATTCCACATCTGTTTAACAACAAAAGCAAATACTTACAAGGAGCCCACACACCAATTTCTGCAGCTTTACACAAATTTTCACTTTTCCAAAGTGCTTAATGAGTGGGAGGCAGTACTTGTAGACCAGCCAAGCACTTCATTACTGAAGTGTGGCTTGGGAATAAAATGTTTGTTAACAATGCTTCAAAGCAAAGTTCAGGCATTTTTCATTCTTCATATTAAGCCATATACACTTTATACAACTGCAGACCATGCCAAGTAAATACCAATATCATGCATATCTCAGTCTCGAATAAGCCCAATGTCACAGGTTGTTCTCTCCATCTGGATCACCTTCCCTTCTTTAAAGGGCAATCAACAACAAACTTATAAAATTAGTGCAAAATCCACTTCAGAGAGAAAACTGCAGGTTTACAGAATTCATACTGAAACATGAAAAGTGTGTGGTTGTCTTGTACTCTAGGTTTCCCTAATCACTGAACTACTTTCAGTTAAGAAGCAGGCCAAGATTAAAGGATGTAGAGTTTATAGGATCTTGTCTTCTTTCTAAACACACAAGAAAAGGCCAAGTAAACAAATCATGCTGTACAGCAGTTTTCYCCTCAAAAAGCTTTACCAAGAGAAATGGATGAACTCTGATTATTCCAACACATCAGAATTTTTACTTTTGCTACTCTGCAGCCTTCTGAACCCTTCTGCAACTTCTAGGATTAGAAACTGAATCCTAAGTACTCCCACTGCTCAAGTAAAATATATCTAAATATTTTTGAAGAAAAAAGCTGATGTCTGACAATTTTAGAATTCTGAACTATTTAAAGAACCTCCTMCGTTAGAACAGTGTGAAAAGGAACAGAAAGGGAACAGCTGAAAGGGCAGCAACTCAAAATAGATCCCCTTTGAGTAGTCATTGTGTAAACCCAACACTATWCCAATGGATATTTTCAAACAACCTGCATGCTTACTGAATGAAAAATAATGTAAGAAAAATCAAAATTATCACCTTCATACAGCAAAATCAATATTCAAATGGCATTAGTTACTGCTCTTCACGTGTACCAAATCCTAAGGGCCTCCACAATACCCTAATATAACCTCTGGGGGTGTTGTCATTTTTTTCTTTCATGATATACTTGACATAAAAGATGCCTTGACACAGGACATATATGTTAACAAATTTAAAGATGCAAATACTGATGTTTCCCTGAAGAGATTCTTCTCCACATGACAGCAGATTTTGGATTACCTACAAAATGATGTTCTAATTGAGCACAGAAAGGAAGAATTAAAAATGGGGGAAATACATGAAGAATCCTAGGCTGGATTAGATGAAGTGACTGTGCTCGAGTGTCTCTACAGCTTCTTGATTTGCCACTACAGTCTGGCTGCTTCTGAGGGTGTTACACARTGACAGTGCAACAGATAGAGACAAACAGCAAACACTCCATTCAGCTGAAAAGCACCCAGGGTCTTGTACGTGCTATGAAAGGAAAAGCACTTTTAAAATATATATATTACAATAGAGCTGACATGTGAACACTTGCTGCCTTACTATGCAGCWGGGTCTGATAGCAATGAGGTGAGAAAGAAAATTACTGGAAACAGAATGAAGGACAGCATGTATAATTATCTATCATCTTTATATGGTCCAGATGACTAAGCTTTTTTTCTAAAAAGCTACTGCACTGTATCACAAAATGCAGAGACATTATTAGATTTACTGCAGGCTTTAGGAAGTATCTTCATTCAGTCCTCTGCCTCATACTGGCCTTGCCTCCCTGGAAAGKAGGAGGTCATGTCAAAAATGGAAGGAATATAAATACGATGCAGTTCAACTAAATATTGCAAGTTCTCATAACACTGTGTTCCATTAAAATATTAATAGAAAAAAYGAGCTTCTGTGTCAAATTTATATTTACAAAAATGGATTCGAATTCTCATTAATCATCTGCATCAAGATTAAATATCTACAGTCTCTGGGGTGGTGTTAAAGAAGCAAATGGAGCAATACAAATATTCTATCRGAATTCAGAGGGCATGCTAGACTCTTGAATTTTTGGTACAAAATTACTTGGCACCAGAATAACTAAAATCCATCTTTTTGTATTTATCAGGCAAACAGAAACAAGAACACTACTGCTGACAACTGAAAAGGAAAGAAGCCTGGACAGGAAATAGAGCCATTCCTGCCACGTGGAGGYAACTCAGAATAATCTGCTCTGCATACCACACCACAGCTGGCTGATATACAATACACGATATTACTTAGGTAATAAATGTCCACAATTGCTAAAAAAAAAAAAAAAATGTTGAAATTAGATTGCACAGTTTGGTTGTTCTCACTTAAGCTTTTCCAAATTTGCTAGACTTTATTTGCTCCCAGGTCACTGAAAAAGGACTAGCACAAGCATATTCATTGCCACATTGCCAAAAGCACTGCTGTAGCTGTGATATCAAAAGGATTTCAAAGGAAAGATCAGCAGGTGATGAAAAATGTAAATTCTTAATAGACTAAGCAACAATTTGGGGGAATATATATGTATATATATATGTACACAAAAGCTTTGATAATCAAACTTAAATTAACTGAAAATACCTACGATGTTTATGAGAAAATACCCCAACAAAACAGAAAACAAAACATTTTGTTCTCATCAAACATTACTGCTCTTCAAAACCGAGTCTTTCTCACACAGTACAGGAGCTAAACAATATGCATCTGACAACCTACATCAAACACAAGGTTTAGCTGGAKCTTAGATCACCCAGGGCAGCACTTTGAGATTGAGAATGCAAGAACCAGACTTTCCTTCTTAGAAGGCTTTCATTGATAATCCCTAGCAGTAATTAAAGATTAGTGCACTGGTTGCCATCACACCTTTGTCTCAACTACCTCCAACAACACTGCTCCATCTGGTAAGCATCATCCAGCTCCAATCTCCTCTGCATTACTGGCTCATACAAGTCCAAGTAATTTAAAGTAATTAACACTCATCCAATAGCTCATAATCAACATATCCTCGGTATATGAAGACAGACATGTATTTCCAATGCTCYGATGTGAGACAAGAAGCCTGCTTACAGCKKGTGAATGAGATCAGCTGGTTTGAATTTAAGCACAGTAGCATTCATGCCTATGGCTAAGAACAAGTTTTGGTTAGAGAACAGAACTGCTTTGCTTCAGACAGCCACTGYGTGTTGCTGGAACAAAAAGTCTCTTAGCAATGCTCCAATGACTGTATATCAGTTTCTACTAGAYAGACATACCTCCACAATCTTCTCCCTATTTTTAGTTGGATTCATGGGAGGTTCTGTGAGTAGTATTTTACAATTTTTTGTGTCAATRTTAAGTTTTTCTGGTCCAAACGTGTAATCCCAAAGGTGCTTCATATCATCCCAGTTTCGAACTATGCCGTTCTCCATYGGATAATTCACTTCCAGCATTGATCGTAATTCACTGGCTTCATCACCAACCATGAGATCCTGTAAAATTTTAATACAAAAACATGTCAGTGCTTACATAGTTTTCTAAACACCAAACTCCTCAAGAATGACAGTGAACTGCTTCAGCTTGTGTCCAGATGTGTTCCTACACAATGCCCACATTTTTGAATCATTTGCAGGTACTCAGGAGAGAAGCAGAATATATTTCATGTAATATTTAAATTTGGCTGTTACCCATCCCAAAGCTTTTCCAAAATAAACATTATTAATTCRATTTTTTCAATTAACCTTAATGAAATCAATAAACCCTGGTAGAGCTATAGACTACAAAGACCTCTGAAAGTACAGATGTTTCTCCATTGACACCTCCAAAATTATTTTATCAAATACTATTTTCTAAGAGCCGAGATGCAAAACAGCACATAAGGGTAGTAGGTGGGATTGGCAGAGTATTTTTCCATGCATGTTGCAAATTTCTGTGCACAATACCAAAAAAGGAATAATGAGTGGTGAATAAGCATACCAAACAGGAGCAAAAGCAAATAAGAGATTATAAGTTYCACACCAGACATTAAAAGAAACAATGGTTTACATATTGCCTGTGTCAATAGGGTGTAAAGAGACACATCTAAATATAAAATATATATAACCTCGTCAGTTCCTTGCCAGAAACCCAGTAATGCATTCTTGCACAAACACAACCAACTAATGCAATTTGTATAGTCATTTCACACTGATTAAGCAATCTGTTTATTAATGTTAGTTATGCAAACATCACACATTCAAATTAGCAGCATCACATCTTCTCCTTTCCCACGTATTTCCCACAGGAAGTATGCACAGTAACATCTTATCTTTGCTCCCTATTATATCCCGTACTTTTCTAAAGAAGCCTGAACTGACTCACTTGTACTTAGGCTGTAAGAACATATTTCTAGGCACTGTTAGTGTCCATAGTAATATTAATAGGGGAAAAAAAAAAAAAAGCCAGCTGCTTCATCCAAACATATGCCACCACAGTTTGCAGTTGCTGTGGCAGTTGGAAATGAGGGTTACTCAACCTACTATTCAGTGCCAGGGAAAAAAGGATGCACAAAAAAAAATAATCTGTTATCCGGTTTATAATGCCTGCTTTAGAAGTAACCTAAGTAGTTACTGTTGACTACATAAAAAGGAAGTTAATTGAAAATAGTTTAAGTGAAACCATTCCTCTTGCACCCCCTCTCCCTGACAAAGTGTTTTGATTTGTTTTCTTTTGCACAGYAGATCACGCTTCAGCTCTCGACTGTACAGAAGACAAAAGTCAAGACTCCAACACTTTAAATCAAAAGCACTCTAGTGAAACCATAGTATGAAAACTCCACCATGCAGCCACATTACTCATGAGAATTCAAGACGACACAAACTCCACCAGTTAGAAGAATTAGAAGCCTTTTTTGTGCACTGCTCTTTGAGGCTCTATGCTGCYCAACAGAACACAGCCCAGGAAAAGCCACTCTTCAAAGGTGCAAAGTGAAAGTTGCACAGAACTTTCACATCCTTTTAAAACAAAGCTAAAGGGCAGAACAATTGTTCTYTCTTGAGAACATCAGCACTAGCACACTAACAAACACGTACACTTGGCAATCAAAGAGGAAGAAGGACAACAAAAATCAAACTTGCAGAAAGCAATCAGTATCGTGGCATCCAATGYTTCCACCACTTCAGTACTCAGTAGCATCTGTCTAACTGAAATCTAAATGTTTCTTCAAATTCTTGGTTTGTAATAATAGAGCAATTTCTACTGTTAAAGATGCTGAGTTCATGTTGATCTTTCAGTGTTATTCTTGCATCTTGCACAACTACAGGTTATGTAGCATTTAAAAGCAAWACATAAAATATTCTCATTAATTAGTTGCCAGTAAACCAAAGCAATGAACAATGTCCAAAGTAAGTGTGTATTCAAATGTAAAATGTAAGACAAGACAAAACAATGAAGAGCATTTAAAAAATAACATAACAGCTACTAGGTCTCATCAAGCAAAAATGGTAAACAAAAAGCACAGGGGCACCTCACTTACCATCATTTTGTTATTCTACTTCAACAGGTCAAGAAAGGTGAAGAAAAGGTAGAAGCAAGAAAGTCAGAAAAGGCCTAAATGAAATTCTCAAATTATTTTAAGTACACAGTAGAATTAGGCTGAAAAGAGATGCATGTACAGCAGGAAATGATCTGAGTTAGWTTAGTTAGGGCCAAACTAACATTATCAGGACATCAGATTAAATTGTCTCTTTAAAGKAAGTTATTGCTAAAGGGGCAAATCATGTTTAGGCATCCTAAGCTGCAAACAAGATCTGTGTTTGTATCTGAGTGTATCTGAGTGTATCTGCCTATCTTTCATAAATAGTATTCTGTGTATAAATATTCTGTAACAGTGGAGTTTTACCCTGGGCAAGGGATTTACCTGAACTAGACAAGACTCTGCACAGGACAACTGACTATAACTAGCTCTGACAATTGTTAAATTTAAATTTTGTTTTAAAAATTCCCTTAATATGTSCAAGAGCTAAAACTAYTTGTCAATACTGACTTACTAATACCTTCCAAATCTGCTGCAAAGACTAGTTAAGTCAGTAAAAGCTAAGAGTAGCACCTATGCTTCTGGTTTTAGAGTCTCAAGGTAGCAATTTTAAGCAAAATAATCCCAGTAACAACTAAAATCCTGAGAAGGAGAAAAAGCTATATGCCTGCTGCTAGCTGAAATGAGAATCCATAAAGAAAATATGGCCAAAGCAATTTGAAATTGGTAACTCAATGGATGATAACTGCTGTTTTGATCAGCTTCCAGGCTCTTTTCACTGAGTTTCTGAATTTCACAGGAGTGGCAGCTTTCCTGAATAGTTTTGAAAAGTTAAACTGATAATCTTCTTGTCAGCTTCCTTTACTCAGTTTTAAACTTATCCCATAAGAACTCACAGCGAATGCCTAGAATTAAATTTTGGCATAAAACTCATCCACTAAAATATGTTTATTTTTAGGAAATCTGCAAGATTCTCACAAAGAAAAACAGCACTCACACTTAACAAGACTTTCTACTGTATTATCCTACTGGGATACCCAAAGTATCTGTGGCAGGGATTTCTTCTGATACACTGCTTCCTTAAGAAAGGGTGACAAGTTGTTATAGACAGATGCTATAAAATTTCTAGAAGTAATCTAGACACAGTTTATAATCTGAAATATATCCACATGACCCATGTTCAATCAGACCAGCAATGCATGCAAAATTATAGTTTACAGGTYCTTTTGCTGATCTCATAGCAATTACCCACTTCTACCTCCTATCTTTTCAATGTAACACTGTTATCTTACAATAATAAATTACCAGATAGTCAGAGGATACCAAAACTGGCAGGACAGGTTGTATTGAATCAGCTGGAAAGAAAACATGACTTCARCGGTGAGATTTCACGCAAGAAAACTTTGGGGGGTTTTCAGAGTCATAAATCACTGCTTAACTTGAAAAAAACTTTACCAGGACCTCCTTAAAGAAGACTCCTCACATTAAGTTCAAGTAGACACTCAGAGAAATARCCCTCGTCAAGTCTAGAGAAAGGAATACATTTTCTCTCTCCTTACAAAAAAAATCTGCTCTACTGTGAAAGGGAAAGATCTCTATCCTCTCAACCAAATTGTCCAGCTGTCACAASGTAAAGCATTATTGAAAGAGTAACAAGACCAAAAAACCTACAATCACATTTTGAGAAGCTCTAGTGTCTCTCAGCCTTCTGACTTCCTTGTATGGCCTTCTGCTGAATCTACAACCATTTCACAGGCAGAAGYAGAAATCCGACAACTCAAGTTCTCCTTGTTGACTACAGGCTTCTGAAAATAAGGAACAAGACTAGACTGATTTCTTTTCCTCTTCCTAAACTGCTGCTCAGAAGCAATAAGGAAAGCAAAATCGAAAGCCTCTCTATGTGTGGTCCTTGTTAACCTTCACTGGCCTAAATGGGGACTTTCACAGTTCTGCATTGCTTCTCCCTCACTCTCCAACTGGAGTTTGCACAATGGTCTAGTAAGGCAGTCAAAACTTTATCTGACCAAGAAATCCCACTTTTTCAGCTGGATCAGCTCACTGAAGCAGCTCACAACATGCCTGCACAAGCAGCATGACCAGCACAAGGTGAGAATTGTGTGGCTAGAAGCAAGAAGGGAGGATGTGACCACARCAGGGCCAAGACATTTACTGCAGCCTGTATTGCAGGAGCAACTAGTAACATTTGAAGTGTTACTCTGTAATTATAAAATAAGTGAAAAATTATAGCTCCCTGGACTTCAGAAAATGAATTGGTTTTCYCCCCAAAGMAGCCTGAACAGAGCCTCTCCATCTCTAACTGGTGTGGAGTACCTACATTCATCAACAGCAAAAGGAAAACAAAAACCATAGAAACAATGAAACGCAAACACAACCAAGGTTAAACATCTCATACAAGATCACAGATAATCAACTCTGAGTAGAAAGCAAACCGTAYAAAAAAMCCTGGAAGCTCCWGCAGTTCTTCAGCAKTGTCTCAAAAACCCACAGTAYGGCTTGGTGACAGTCACTTCTGTCTGATTTCTGCCTTCTAATCCTGCCATCATTTGCATATTGGCATTTGAAGCCCCTTTTTGCCCAGAACCACTCGAGCCCTACCTGCTGCCTCCTCAGGTGTACTATCTGAAGGCYTCCAGTGCTTTAGATACCCTCTTCATAACTTTGTAGTTTGTGACAAGCTAAAATCCAATACAGAAATGAATCAAGAGATACTGAAACAGCATAAAAGGGAGTTAAAGAAAAMACATTTCCAAACATTTCATAAGTCAAAAGCTGCCCTAAATATTTTTATCTGTCAGAAAGAAATAATAATAAAAAAATTTACCTTGATTTCAATGTTTCCTACTTTAGCAGTTGATCTTATAATGGGTCTTCCAACCAAAGCTGGAAAAATGTGCTCTGGAAAATTTGAGCCTGCATAGCCACATTTCACAAACTGAAAAGGAAGAAATAATTTTATTAGAACATGCATTACTTTTGTTTATCAATAGAAAGCTGGTATGGGGTAAAAAATTAAAAGTCCAAATTTTTTACAAAGAGCATATGTCCCACTGGAAACGAATGTGATTTGTAATTTCAAATCAACCTTACACATTTAAAGATGCACAGATCTTTAAAACAGAATGAAAGTATTTTCCAGAATGTCTTCTGAATCAAGACTRTCAGATTTTTGAGAAACAGCATTAAAATGAGTAAGTACATTGCAAGGTGGAAAAAAGTCCAGTTGTCTGAACCTGGATTTCCTGCCACTCCATAAAAAATGCCTCTAGCAACTTGAAATCTGTAATTTTGTAATGGATCACCCTATAATGAGTACTCAATGAAACMTTATTAAATGACCTCTCCAATCAGATCACACAGTAGCATAATGAATTATACACCAGAAAAAAATTCCAGGACCTRGTGAATTCAAGTTTTATGCTCTTATAAAAAGTGCTCAAATGTGAACTAGMAATCCAGATGGATTTCTCAAAGTTTCATAATTTTCAGGGTTTCCTTTATGGATAAATTTTGCAGTAAGCACTTCTAAAACCAGCAGTACAACCAAAACCTCAGATGATGGCAGTTCACACCAAACAGGATGCTCTGAAAGAGTGTTTTTTACCCAAATATACACAAAAGGAAGCTTTATATCMCTGGGTTCCAAGATAGTATATATACTAAGAAAACAATGACAATTTACTCAACAGAAAAAAAGTGTATAGTCACTAGAGGAAGCTCAGTTGTAAAATGTGAACTTTAAATGTAGCAGCAAGAAGTTACAATTTTAGCTCATGGGGATCACCAAGTAATGTTTTTCAGTTATCCTCCTCTGACATTTATATATCCTACTCTGATGTTCTGCCTGCAGCTCATACAGAGAAGACTCCTCTTTTATTCTGATGCACAATTTGCACACTGGACCATATTAATACACCAGAACAAAAACATTTTCATCTGCAAAATTAYCCCACCATTGAGGTGCAGCAGTGGTAACCCAGCACCATGGGATCCCTTGGGTTGGAGGGAACCTTAGGAGCTGTCTCACCCAACCTTGGGTGCTGAATTCCGACCAACTTGCTCAGGGCTTGGACCAGCTGGGTGTTGGGAGCCCCGAAAACAGACAATCCTATCCCAAAATATCATTATCCACTGCAGGTTGCATTAAAACCATCTGCTAGAATTTTCCAAACAGTCACTGAGTTTTTTGAAGCAAGGTCTGAAGACTGCCACTGGAACAATTATCCCAGCAAAGAGTACAGCTAATTGCAGCTGAGAGGAATTGTCATTACAYTAACGGTAACATGAAAAGTCACTTGGGCTRTTGCTTGTAATTATTCACYTYACTGCAGTAAAAAAGGGCACCTGTTGTGGAAAGAAATTCAGAGAGCCAGTTAYAGAAAGAGCCAAGAGWTATTCTRATTAAAGCTAGGGTAATAGAGGGGAGAAAGGATTTTTATTTTGCTTTTTTGTGACCCTAGYTTCTTTCACTCATTCAGTGCTTGCTCTCAAAAGGCAGAGCTGTTTAGAATACCTGAATAATGATACTGTGTACACAACTCATTTCACTCATTCTACTTCAAACCCAGARTACTTTAAAAAGCTAAGTATTTCCCAATTCTTTTGGTTATACTAAGGMCAGAGCTACCTAAGAGTTATATAGATCTTATCTGTGCCTTCAAGAATGCAGTGCTGCTATGAGCACGCCAAGAGCAGCCACGAGCACTTCCGGATCACATAGCTGAATACACCAGAAGACTTCAACAGAAATTTTAAATTTTAGAAAACATAGTGATAGCTTGAAGGGCTGAGTCCAAACAATCGTTAGAGGCCCATATTAAAAAAAAAAAAAAAAAAAAAAAAAAAAAAGGATTCTGGCTCTAATCCTCAGCTGGGACAAGTCCTTTCCCTTTAGCTGAGAGCCAAGTGTAAAAAAAAAAAAAAAAAAAAGAAAAGCTCCCTGTCTGGTTTAGCAAATTACTGCATTAAGTGCAATCACACAATTTTTGTTGCTGCTTACAGAATGCTTGTAATAAAACTCATTGTGCAGATCCTGGTCAAGAAGGTTTTGTAAGAACCAAGGTCTAGGAAACAGCCCATGCAATCCCACCCTCCAGCTCAGGGTTTCCTAAATTGTTCTAAGCACAACCACAAGCACCTCCACACATCTTTACACCCATATATTTGTTTACAGATTTTTCTTCCTTTTCTGTCTCCCAGCATGAGGCAACCTCCCTACTAGACACCACCAGCCATGCTGGTCAACAGAAGTAAAAGGACAAATAATATCTAAACAAATCTTTACAACTCAAACTCCTGGAACATCTCCAAGAAACTCCACTACTCAAACTTTTCAACCCTGCTAAACCCCCACTATTTATGTAGCAACTCAAATGTATGCAACCAAAACAACTGCTACACAAGTATCACTGCCTCTTGGCCAACCTTTAAAATGCCTCTCAAAATCACACACAACTATACTGACCTAAAAACTGCTGACCTACAAAACCACAAAAATTCTTATTATTTGATATGAATAGTAACTGCCAGCCTCTTTTTCATTAAGACCTTGACACATCTTCCTGGGAAATCARCTATGTTGGCAATTAACAAATCCTAGATTTTAAAAACAAATAGTCATTTCTCCAACCAGCCTAAAACTGAACCAAAACCAGATTTAATTGATGCGAACTACAATGAGTGAGATTAAACTCAGACATTCACAGTCTGTTTCCCACCTCTTTCTGGCCAGAACAGAGAGCCTTAGAAATAAMATTCTACAAAATTTGATAGACTCAGCCATAGACAGAAATGACAGTTTTAACTCTCCTTAAATTTAAAATTTCCCCCTCCAGTCTACATAAAAAWTTGGTGAAGATAAGAACAAGTGAACCTTGTTTGTCAGCTCCCCATCAATAGGAGCATCCCCACTGTAATATTCTCCCTGACATAATCCTGAATATTCAGCTGGTTCAGTAGGTTTGTGATGACTTAACATTGGCTATTACAGCTGAAGAACCAGACTTGGTAAAACTACCAACAGGTAAATGCACCTAAGAAACACAGATGTGCATAATAACAGATTTTGGACAGTTTTGAATTTTTTGAAGGGGTACAAGAAACATRAGRTATTTCACCCTCCTGTCCTGTATAGGAAATCCTCCAAAATCTTCAAGTAAATGTTATGGAACAGCTTCTCTTTTCTCAGCCCAACATTAAATGCTCTCTGTTCCTGCCATTCTCAATTTGAAACCCTCTGGTTCAAGTACAGTGCATTTGTTTCTCTTCCACCTCTTGCTGTGCACACCCCTCACAACAATTATCGCACAATTTCAGTACAATGCTCATGTTTCCAACAGTAACATGAGCACTTCATTAATTTACCCACTTCTGCAAGGACTCCATCATTATTTGGTTTTGCACACATTTGCTATACATTCCAAATGTTTTAAGAACATCTACTTAGCTTGCCTGTGTGCAAGACCATGTATGTAAGAATTTTTACCATATATAGTTTCTTCTCCATTTCACTGTGGTTTWTACCGAGTCTTTCACTTCCTACTGAGTCATCAAACACTAAGAACTTGCATGTATAAGTGTTCTTTCAAACTAAAAGAATGAGGAAGCTCGCAAACAGGTCACATGACTGGTTTTAAAATGAATACCAATATTCTTATCAGATCTCTGTGCTTGAGCCTTTCCACCGATGCAACTCTCAAACAAAAACCCTAAAAACAGTTACAGCARTTTTACAGGCCAATAAGTAATTTTCCATTTGGCCACTAACAATAAGAACTTGCACCTCTAACTCTTTTGATCTTTGAGGTGCCATTGCCTGCTGGCCTCCCACAGTAGGTGTTGCAAGAACTTCCTCCTAGTCACCTCCTTCCTTAAAGATTGGCTGCAGCTTAACAAGAACAGTAAATTTCAAAGCTAAGCCTAATGTTAAAACTGCACCTGATTTTTCCAAAGATATTCTCCATTTTTTATCTAAGATTTCTGACACCTGGCACGAGATTTAATTTTAGTCATGGTTTTAAGCATGACATCAGAAATTGCTCTGACATAAAATGTCTCTTATAAGAGATGCCATAAAACATCATATAAGAAAAATATTATTATGAAAATACTAGTATGACGACATAGAACTGCTTGATATCTTCACATGCAGTTGAGACTCAAAAGTTTTACTGAATAGTTTTCTTTCAGCTTAGTTTTCCCAATTCTACTTCAGTTATCCCAATTCAATCCAATGACTTTGAGTTTACTGATTTAATAATTATTTCTTGATAATGTGCTCTCCYACCCAAGGTGTTCTGTGGCCAGGGTAATTCCAGACACACATCATTCTGCTCAAAGKCCAAGCTCAACACAAAGCCACACGAGCTGAAGTGACACAAGGCCCCTCCTCTTGCACCATAAAGGCACCTTCCACTCTTGTGGTTATTTATACAACTCAACAGAGGAAAAAAATGTATCAATCCAAGAGGTCTCTGGAATGAACAGTACAGATGCCCTACATTGTAAAGAAATCTGTGTTGCACACGCAGCTTGGGAAATTTGATTGGAAGAATCATTTTCACCCCATGTGTCATACCTGATACCAGCCAAGGCACAACACTGCTGTCACCACCAATACACTAAATATTTTACAACTCAGTGATTATTGCCATATAAAGGGCCACACCAAGGGATGAAGCTCTAAATGATTTTTTTCTAATCTGGGCCTCACAATAGGAATAATAAAGAAATAAAAACAAAAATAAAAAAATCCCAATAAACAAACAAAACCATAAAACAGTTCCCATATCCCTTTGAAGGAAGAAAATGCTAAATGCTATCTTTTCTTCTTTCCTTTTCCTAAATGATAGTGCAAAAAGTGCCCAAAGGCTCTGAACACTTGCCCTATTAAAGATGATTTTTATTGTAGGAGGGCAAACGAAGACATCAAAACTGTCAAACCCCTGAACAGTCAAATATGATKTTCTTCTTCCTGAACCATTCTAATAATTTCAGATGCTAACTGGAAAACCCCCAGTTTAAGATGCTGAATCTCTAATAATATCATCCTTTGACTCAGCTATTCTTTCCTAGGCTTATTTAAAAAAAATCCTCCTCTTTATTGGAAGTGTCCATATAAAATAAAAAAACTTGGGTTTTTTCCCATTCAAAAKATCTCGATGTACCACTAGTTATGTTAACTCTCCACGTAACACTGCTTTGCTAGCAGTAATCTTAGATTGCTAAAAAATTAGCAAGGGGTTAATATCCACCTATAGCATCTGATCTCTTTTTGATTTAAAATGGTACCTTTTTCACTTTCTGCCAAAAAAGATGCATTTCTAGCACAAGGATGGATTTCTAGCAGGTGCCTGCAAGCTTACAGAGGCAGGAAAAGGTGAAAAGGATGGGGAGAAAACCTTTGATTTAAAAATGCCAATTTGAAGGTACGTGGCAGATGAGAGAGGTATTACGGAAAGGATGATGCTCTATTTTGAATAGCAGCTGAAAAAAAAAAAAAAAA
>NW_026624432.1:44517-56621 GCF_030028575.1 Malurus melanocephalus
CGTGAATATTGTGTTATTCCGTAACTTCTATTTGCCGTGAATATTGTGTTATTCCATAACTCGACATCACGGAAGAACATTTGCTGCTCCAAGGAGGAGGCCTTGGCCAGGTGTGCCTGGCGAATCGTTGGCATTGGTGTGATGGGCTCCGAATAAAGAAAAAGATAAGTATGATCTCCYGCGTTGTCTCTGGCAGCCCAACGCTTGTTTATTGTGTTATTTGTGGYCCAAATTCCACTGATTTCCGCTAGAAGTCGGGACCAAACCTCAGGTTTTTCCTTCCGTGCCATGAGTTCTGTCACTCCCGAACAGCATATAAACGATGAACAGCAGCCTGTCACAATTAGGTACAACACAAAGAATTATAAACACGAGGGTGTTTATATATTTAAGGGAGTTACATACTGTCTGGAAAACTGCACTGCAGAAGGCCAGTGTCCACACGAGTCCTGCAAAAATCAACTTTATTTGAATAAAGGGAGAGAGCCCACTGGGCCATACCCCTGTGGGGCTTTCGTGGACGTTTTGGAGGACGCAGCCTCCTTTTATCCTAAAATCCCCACTTTATATTGCCCTCCTCCTTTCCCTGGGTACTGCCTTCCCCCTTGAACATATATCCCCTCCTCATCATACATTGCATGACCATTAAAATTAGCTTTTAGCCCACCCTGCATGGAGAAGTTAATACTCATAAGTCTGTTAAGTCTGCACATTTTTCCCTAAAGTTCAGAAGTTCAGGCTGTGCTTGGCTCCACAACAAATTTGATGTAGGTGAAGACCCCCACAGCCATTCTTCCAGAATCTGATGGGTCCTCTCAGATCCAGTCATTTATAAAGACACTAAAACCATTTCTCCTATCACATATGGATAGATGTATATGTTTATGGTTGTAATTTTTTTCCTWCCTTTAATTTTACAGAATGGTTGGAACAATCAGAAATTTAAAAAATAACAGTCTGTAGGCCATAATATTTGACTTTTTTTAAACTTTAATCACATGCAGATATTAAGAATGAGGAAACAACAGAATTGTCATACCTAGTAGGATGAAGAGGCTATGGAAACAAACATGGAATGATTCAGTGACATGCATCTGTGATGAAAGGACATCCTCACATTCTGCACAGCTTTACCTAGGTACAGATTGCTTTCTAATATACATATGATTAATGTTCACGTTTTAATCTGCTTTTCAGAGCATGACATGGTTTATATTGCTAGTTGAAGCCAGATGCATAAAGCAATTGCCTTAAAAGCCTGCTCTTGGTCCAGAAAAATTTATTAATCTGTRTATTTTAAGTCCCTCAGCTTATTGAACCCAGCACAGAGGGTTCACTAGGGAAACCACCCTGTTTCCTACTCTGCTGCTGGGTAATTCTGGACACAGCAAATAACCCGCCCATGTCTTAGTCCCACAAAGCTGGATATGGTACCGTGCCACATCATGCTAATGCTCATGGATAAAGCATCTGCAATCACTGAAAAATGTTTCATTTTGGGCTGAAATCATTTGTCAGACAGAATGCTTCAGCTATGTCTCCTCATGTACAGTGATGGCAACATTTACTCTTTTGCTCCAAGGCAAACTGTGTTTTAATTTGGCAGACCTTAAGTAAAAAACGAGCAAAGTGCCTTCACTAACTTTTCTGAGGTTAGATATTCACTAGATCTATATAACATTTTGTAACTTTTAGCAGATGTGCCTTTTCCTACCAAGAATTTAGGCTATCAGTTAAAAAGYTGTTTGACAAAGGGTTAGTTTGATAATTGCCATCAGAACTTACAGTGTAATAAAGTCTCTCATGAAATAGTGATACTGAAGTCTGACAATATAAATGGTTAATTTGCTGTTTATAGCACAGATAKAAGATTACATATCAAAGGGACACAAGTTGTGTGCCAGAAGTACCAGAACTTACATCCTACATGGTATAGTCAATAAATTCACCACTGTTCTTACTACCAGCTGTTGTGGCTGCTAGCTGTTGCATAGCCTTAAAAGGTTTTTATATTTTATTAAATAAATTGACACTAAAGGTCATTAAATGTCATGTACAGTGCAGGAGAGAAAATATAGTGTAGTTTGAACAGACATCTCTTTTAAAATTTATTTTACTGATTTAGTTAACTGAGATACTATTTCTTGTTCTAAAGAAAAATAAAAGCAGTGTCTGTAGGAAGAAAGTTGCAGACCATGGTAAGAACATTACAGGAAAGGAAGTTTTGTCATAGTCTGTACTCATCAGTGTCATTTGCTATGAGCAAGGTAGCAGAGAATGAGATTTATTTTAGCTGCACCCAAAATACACAAGAACTGGTATTTCTTTCATAGGTCAGTCATATGATGCAAAGAARTGGAAAAGCTTAAAAATCAATTAATTGATKYWTACCATATACATTTGAATTATCCTCATTGTATATAAATTGCACATATTTCAGTTGGTGCAACTTGCTTAGAAGGTTGTAAAGAAATAAGCAAATATAAGAAAAATATTTTTTCCTATCTTCAGAGTAATTTTGCATATATACATCATAAATTGGTATTTTCACAGTAAGTTGAAAATCTTTGTGTAATAGTGTGTAAATAAAAGATTTGTCTTCCAATTTGTCTACTCACTGCTGCTCCTTGTAAAAGCCCTGGAGAGCACTATCCAGTTTGCTAACAGGAGGAGTTGTGGCTTGCTGTGACTTTTGTGAGCGAGCAAGACTTTGTGATAGAAGATAAATAAAAGTATAATGACTAAACAGAGTGCTGAAGCTTATCAGAGAAAGAAAGTATTACCTCTGTCTTACACTGAGTTTAATAAGACTTTTATGAGCTTGCCATTAAGTGCTCTGTGCTTATTCTCATGTGCAGACACACAAAGAGAGGCAGGAAATACTCAGAATTAAAAGAGAAAATGAGTTATTGGACCCGCTGTCCCATAGCTCTGCTCAGTATAGCAGGGAAAGGACAGCCTAGGAGGAACCAATGTTATATTGCACACAGCAAAGCAAACAGTGTGTTCCTTAGTCCCACCTCCACTCCTCACAGAGCCCTCTCTCCCAGGGTAGGTGTATGGAATTTGTACCTACAAATTCTGTGCTGGCTGGAGAAACTGAAGCCAGTTCCTGTGATGATGAGCCTGGTTCTAGTTTTGCATTGACAGGGCAGGAGAAAGACATTCTACCTAAGAACAAGCWTTAATCTTTTCAATAATCTGTTTGGTTTCTTATTGAGCCATTTTACCTTTGTCTCAGATTTATTTCATTATTTTACTGAAAATAGACAACTAGAAATATTCACAGGAAATGTCCCCTGGTTAAACACTGTTTTCTGGATTTATGAAAATGTGGATGTAGTAAGTTTAAAACAGTCTAGACACTTCTGAAAAGAACATGGTTTAAAGGGCAGGCAAGCCCTAGACGGACACACCTCCAACATTGTATGACTACTATTAGCATTAAGGGACTCTGACCTTCACCAAATCCTGAATGTYTCACTTTCCTGGTTATCAAAGCCAACCTCGCTCAGGTGCCAGAGGCAGTGTGGCCATGGGGCTAAAAGTGGGATCATTTTCCTGCTAAGAAAAGACAGCTTGGTTGTCAAACTGCACCAGACCGAGAGTGCTGAGCAGGCCTCGATTTGTGTGAAGGACAAAAGGGTCTGGATTCTTCTCCCTATAAGCACCACCCATTCTGAGTCATCTGAGCTGGAAGTACTGGCATAATTGCAAAACATCTTCACACAGATGGTATGATCCAGTGTAGGTTACRTGAGAATTCTTGAGTGAGATATTTGGCTGTTTAATTAAAATACTATGAGGACAGGTTTTTATTATTGGGCATTTTTYACAAACATTTCTTCACAAGGCAGAGAAACTGTTTTTCCTTTGTAGTATCACAGGGGTACAGAGTATGAACTTTTAATTTTGTTGGCTCATTTCCAGCTAAACATAATAACACATAGCAAAGGTCATTTTGTGCTTTAAATTCAAYAAAAATTACATTTCATGTAGTGTCTCTAGCGTATGTTCCATATGCCATTCAATACTTTTAAAAGTCAACTTCAAACAAAGTTATCTTGTATAGAGTTCAGGCACTGCAAATCATCATGAATTTTGACCACTGYAGATGTGATGATGCTTTACCACAAAAGTCCAGATCCATGCAGGGYATACACTTGTGTTTCACTGAATTTTAGAGCCCACGAATACTTCTATGATAAGAAAATCTGCTTTTACAGTTATGGTTTCTTATTTGAAACAGTTTAATTTCTGATGACCTGRGCTGAAGCAGTGAAATGTGCAGATKAGATGTGTTGGACACTSAGTTCATGGGAAACCCCTGGATGCTSTCTCTGGAACCTGTTCTCCATAGCCCTAAATATTTTGTAGTTATTTAGGCACATGCAGCAGAAGCAAAGTATTAATAAATCTGAAGTCTCCACTTACATCACTGGTAACATTTTGAGGCCATTTTGCAGAGATATAAATGGMAACCAATGGAATTTCAGAGTTTCAGAAACCTGATTTCCAGAGATTTCGAGTTCTTTTTATACCAGCTGAAGTGAATTAAACCATTTTCTGGAAATTGGGTTCCAGATATTAAAGTCTGGCAGGCAAAGATGGGTTATCCAAAATTAGATGCCAATTCTGAAAAGATAATTGTAAGTGATGATCTCATAGGGGAAGTCTGAGACAGAGCCAAGACCAGAATCTAAATCATCTGATATCCAGTCCTGTTCATTAAGCACAACACTATTTTTTTTTTAATACTGTGAGCTTGAATTCTGACTTGTTAAAAAAATAAATGCAGTTTTCAACATTTGTCCATAGCATGTGCAAAATAGAATTTTGATGTAATTTGCTGAATTCTGGTAGCTGAAGTCAATTTGCATCTCAAATTTTCAAAGGAAGTGGTTTCTAATAAATTCATTCTGAAAGAGGGCAGGTTTAGATTGGACATAAGAAAGACATTTTTTGTGAGAGAGGTGATTAGACACTGGCACAGGCTGCTCAGAGAAGCTGTGGGTGCCCCATCTCTGTAAGAAGGGTCAGGTTGGATGAGGCTTGGAGCAACCTGGTCTGGTGGGAGGTGTCCTTGCCCATGGCAGGAGGTTGGGTTGGATATCATTAAGGTCCCTTCCAACAAAACCATAATTTTAGGAGTTGCAATGACTGAAGCAAGATGAGGTGCAACAAAAGTTTCAGAGCAGAGCACACCACCAAAGTAGGACATGAGGGCTTGGTAAACAGGCCATGTGCAAGGATATTGGAGAGATTCAATCCTGATAGATTCAATCCTGCAAGCATTCCATATGCAGGAAGTTAGGAGATAAAACCACCTGTTGGTTGGTTCCTTGGTCTTTGGGATGCAGGAAAACCTATGTACTGCTGTTCTGCAGGAGTTTTCARTATCTTCTGCTCAGGTTCTGCAGTGCATGGGGAGCTCTATATAATATTTTGAAGACCAAGGAGGTTTTTCTAAATGAGAGGGATATTTCTGAATCAATGTCAATGTCTTTCATTGAGCAGCTTTTCCAAAAGCATACAAATGATCAATATGTGCTATTGCTGGGAGCTTGAATTGCACCTTTTGCTTTTTCTCAAAAGACTTGATATATTTAAAGCCTTTTGTTTTTAACCAARTCCAAAAACTTACTAAGAYTGAGAATGAAAATGGGGAAATAGCTCGAATATGTGGATGCATCACTAGCTTAAAATAAGGAAAATCTCTCTACACTTGTTGCACTCAATATCACAAACTTGCAACTAACWATTTTGTAGATTATTTGGCCTATATTTCAAATTGAATAAGACAAACAGCAAATAAAGGAAATACAAATTAGGGGTGTGGTTTTTTGGGATGCGTTTGCTTGGGGGGTTTTGTGGGGTTTTTTTGTTTGTCTTCTGGTGGGGTTTGGGTTTTTGGTTTGTTTTTTTTTTAATTTTGCGAGTGAATGTCAGATGTAGTTAAAACTTTTGTATGAGAATTTTTATACTTCTTGATTTGGGAGATATTGATATCTCAGACTAGACAGTAAGAGAGRAGTGTGCATTTACTTGAATTCCAGTAGCCAGGGTCATGAAGAGGAAGTCTCAAAAGTGAATAGAAGACTGTGATCTTATTGCCTAATTATTCAGAGGCAAAGAGCTGTCAGACATCTGAAATGCTCAAAGCATAAGACTTCCCTCAACTTTGTAAGTTTTGATGCCATTTTAAGTTGGTATTAATACTTGGGGGAAACATGCAACCTTTCTCCTTTTAATCTGTCTCCCTTTAAGCAACAGTTCATAAATGCAGTAGCACATTTCAGATGTCAGTAATGTGGGTTTTTCTGGCAATTGATTAATGTGAATTATAAGATGGATAGGCCTATCTGCTGAGATGCAGAACAGTGACAGACAGCGTAAAGCTATTTGAGAAGGAAATAATCTTTTTACTGTTATTTTCATTAGGTCTTGTAACTTTGGATATCCACGGAWATCAATAGCTGCTCGTAAGATGGATACAACACATTGCATGATTGCTCTATTTCCTGTAACTTATGTAAGCATTTGTTGCTGGTAATTTTTGAGGACACATCCTTTCTACGCAGAATTAGCTTTACAAGCAAAGCCGGTGTTAGGAGAAACACCCCGATCAGGTTGCTGATCAGCCCGTGAGGAAGTGGGGATTTACGACAGGAGGTGGCAGCCTTGAGTAGTAACTCTCTGCGGTCTCCGCTTAGTTAAACTCAGATYCAAATGGAGTCAGAGCCGGGCACAAATAATTAGGGATCTCAACCTTTTTTCTTAAACRTCAAAACGATAAGCAGCCTGGATARYGTAGGTGGCAACAARCAGMTTTGTCCTTTTTGCCTGGTAATTAAAAATGTAGCTRGGTAATGTAATACTTTTAATGGGGAGCTGTGTTTTTCTAGATTTGCTTAAATATTTGAATCGGTACTTGTAGAAGGAAAGACTGCAGTACACTGCAGAGGCAGAATTTAATCTATCTCATTCTCRTCTGGGTCTGTTTCTTCTAATTAGGAAAATCATGTTGCAGACAAGAATAATTCCTAATCAAATATGGAATTGATTTATTCAAATAAAAGATGTGCCTAACTCTGGTCTCCTTTTTTGTATCCTGGAMTGTTGGGTGATTCTTCATCCTTCAACTGTGGTGTACAAGCAGGTCATGAGGTAGTTCCATCTCTCTCATGAACTACCACACAGTAATGGCAAGATAACCTACTTTTATTAGTAATATCACTGAAATTTTCTGATCCATAAATCAGCAGAAAACCTTGCAACTACACAGTCTCAGCAGAGAGAGGAACTTGATGACATCATTGTTTTTCCCCTGTGAAAATGCTTAGTTGGAAAAAGACAAAAAAAGATTAAATGAATCAGAGTAGCTCCATGAAACCTCCCACTTCTAATCTTTTTGAAGAATGTGAACAGTACCATTCAGTGGTAAAAAATGTATCCAAAARAGTTCTGCAGCCTTGTTCAGTTCCACTGGATATTCATAGTAGGATTATAATTGTAAATCTTATTATTGTAAATTTTGTTTATCTGTTGATTGATTTTCCCTACAGCTCCACATTTAAAAAATATGTATTTGGGGCCAAATCCCAATTTACAATTTTTTTCATTCAGGTGCACATGAAAAGTCTTCATTTGAAAGTTTKCTAAAGCAACAAATCCTTCAAATGGTACAGGTTGCAAATCTGCTCTGTCTGGAAAGTACACATGAATGTAAGTCTTGATCCATAACAGAACTAATTTTCTAAACTTGTTTTTTGTCACAGTCTGTGGACAAAAAATAGCATTTTCCTCTTTTTCTCATGTGGCTTGAATCCTCCAGTTAACATCTGCATGCACGGATCTGTCTGCTCCAAGCATATTCTCCCTGGATCTGAATGAGAGACCAGGTTTTCTGTAACAGTCCAGTCCTGTTGGGCCCAAGTAGACATTGTCAGGGAACCTTGTGTTTAATCTTTTTATTAAGCAAACATCTCCTTAAGTTTGCATAAGCCACGGCTTCCACACAGTCCTTTAATAACAGGCAGGGTGTGGTGATTGCATTTCCTCAGAGGCTTCTCTTCCATTTGACTCCCAAAAGTAATTTATTCCTCAGCTAACATCATCACTTACTTGTTTTGTTTCTTCACTTCCTTTGTCTGTGCAGGCAGGCAGATCAGGGAGTTAATAGCTGTCTTTTTAGTGCAAAAAGTGTGTGTGTGGGGGGGTGATTCTTGGAGCCCGATTCCCTAAAAAAATAAGGTTTGTGTGATCATTCTCTGCCTATTCCAACTAATAGCAACACTAATATCATGGAACCCCACTGGCCATTTCACTTCATGTGGAAGAGAAACAGGGGACTCGAGTCTTCCAGCTCCCAGGCAATTTATGAAAATGGATGGCTGGGGGAGGAAAGAGAGCCTACTACTACTTCTAATATTAAGGTGCTTTTTATTTAGGAGATACATGCTAAGTTTTGAATATCAAAATTCATTTATTTGGAGTCAAGATGAGCACCTYCCTTTTTGTGTGTGTTTGGCTTTTAAAAAGGCCACTGAAACTGTGAAAGCATGTGCAAAACTTGCTTGTTACAGATGATCAGTACTGATTGCTACTTTTAGGTTGAAGGCTGAGTCATAACRGTTGTTCTGTGCATTAATTTAATTTTCACTCCTTCACAGCATTTATGGGATTGGAAAACGTGCCAAAAACTATTTTGTTCTATGAAGAAGCATGATAAACTTGGGCCTTATAATCTCTGTGTTGCTGAAGAAATATGGTTTTCTTTTTTTGAGTAGGTGGTTTTGGAGTGTTAAAGACTCTCTTTCTGATTGTTGGTCTTCTTAGGACAACAGAAGCTGCAGCCTTGGCTAGTTTAGGACACAGTCATATGTTTTGTTTTAGATACAGCTGGGCAGAGGAAAGAGGTTTTCCACATGGGTGCTGCTACAAACTGACCTGTCACGGAGAAGTTTTTATGGGTTCTCCCTAATTCATATTAAGCATAATTAGGTGTATCATTTTAAGCAGTTTGAAATCCTGGTCTGAGGTACAGCGGCTGGTTTTGCCTCACCTGAGTTAGCAGTACTCCCTCGACTCTTCTCTTAGCCCCATGAAGAGCGGTCAGGAACTTCTGAGGTAGTTAATCCCATCCATTGGCACTGCTAAATATAAAAAAAAAAACCACCTCTACATAGCCTGGAAACCCTTTTGATAATTCACAAGCATATGGCATCATGGGCAAGACTTCTGCCTGCACAAAAGGTGAGTAAATACCATTTGGGTCTTTGAATACCTAAGTTCAACAAACAGAAAGAAAAAGAGTGACTCATGCTTTCACAAACCAATGCCAATGAGTAGAATCACATTTTAAATAGGGCCACATGTGGAAATGGTTTCTTAYGCTGAGAAAAATTGTAGCTATGTGGAAATGGTGTTTGAAAAATTATTAAGTGGTTTGGGCACTAAGGAGGTCTACTCTGAGAGCACAGCTTGGCCTGTGAATAGCATGAACAGATATTTGGGGAACCCCAACCCTGGGTATGGTAGAAAAAAAATCTAAGAGAAATGAGCAAGAAATCCATGAGTAATGGAATCAGTGAAGCCTGRTTTCCAATGGATTTGTGCCTCATGCAAGTTTTTCCCCTGGCCTGTATTGTCTTTGTCTTAGATGGACCGTCTGATGCCTGGTAAAAATCAGGATTTTGCTGCACTCTTTTCCATGGCTGGAGACACCATCTGGATCTCCTCTTCTTCCCAGCTGGCTGCCTACTTTCAGTGAATTTGGGATGATTTTGTGTCTTGAAACCTGTTTTCCAGTTTCAAATTTAGTTGAAAATCAGCTTGATTCAGAAGTTACTCTAAGAGGAAGTGAAGACAGCAGAATAGGCACTCATACACAAAATATGATGACAAAGCTATTTTTTTCCTTAGGAAAACAGAACAGTTGAAGAAGGCACTTCCTTCATATCTGGTGATTTCTAGCATTGGCATGGGTAAATAGAACCAGCTTTCTAAACTTAAACCTGTTTTCATCTTGCAGCCCAGTTTTACAGAGACCTGAGGTATAGGTTTGCAACATTGTATTCTTGTGGGGGTTTGTTGGCATTTATTTGCAACTTGGTTCTTTATTAGGTGAAAATACATGAGAATTTCAGGAGTTGGTCTATATCTATATTAAATTACATTTTTTAACTGTTTCTTAGGTCAGTATTACKGATATGATAATTTTGCTTAACCTGCTAGTCATTCCAAAATTCTATATATTTGTCTAGCAGGGATGAATGAGAAAACAAAATTCAGTAGCAGTTGCACAAAGCAATCTACCTGAATATGTAGGTCAAGTTTAATAGGCACATTTTGTGAACCAGAACAATTTTCTGTAGTTCTTATCAAGATCTTCATCTTTGATCTTCATCTCAATAGGTAAGAACTCCATTGTTTTGCTAGTGCTTTGGTTGACTTGAAAAATAATCYTCCTTTGACTATTTGAGAACATGTAGCTGAAATATCTGGTAGTKGCAAGCTATGCTTTTGTCCCAGGGAAAAAATCCACCAAAGCTGACATGAAAAATGAAAGAGGAAACTATCAGAAGTGGTGTTCAGAATAAACAGYTGTGCGCATGTCCTCTCTGTCCCTGAAAATTTCATTTAGCTCCAGGCATGGGCTTGAATAACCTACCTCATGTTTACCAGCACCAGCTAGAATTTTATTCTACACAGGAAATATATCCCTTCTTATTCTGCACAGAGAATTTTTACCTGGTGTCAGACTTGGTATGAAAGAAAGGTAGGTTTCATGTAGATYATGTCATTGCCTGTATGTCTTGACTGCAGAAAACAAAAGTGTTTTTATCTAGGTGCYTAGCCAAGTGCAAACGTTTTTCCACCAAATACAAAATATCTGTTGACATAACTAGGATGGAAGAATCTGTATAGATAGRTGTGATAAAAAGCCTTTCCCTCACTGAAATCCTCAGCAAAAATGTAACCTTGAGTAGGGCTTGTARTAGAATAATATTTCAATTAAACAAACTGTAGCTTATGGTTCCAGAAAGTGATAAAGCTTCTGCAAGAACTATACATACAGTAGACCCTAGSATGTGTTGTCTAAAGCTTTTATCCAGGGGTAAGTACTTCTTAAATCAGAGGAAGTTAATTCCTATTCCCTGTTTTTATTTTATTTCTAATATTACTCTATGAAATAGCAGACTTCTGCATTTAATTCCTGCCTTTCCAGACTTCCTTTTCCARTTTTAATAGGCAATCAGTTTGCAGAGCACGAGCCCTTCTTTCAGTCATAGATTATAATATTGAACAACTCTSTGGTAGTGAGATCAGTATTCCCCACTGAAAGGAATTCAGGGTGGTGTCAAACCTGCCAAATAACTTTCACAACACTCTGGTACAGGTGGTGTGACCTCAGTGTTTGAGTGACTTCTTCCTGAGCAGTCTTGGCCTTGCAAACTAGCACAGGTATCCTGGCTGCTCAGATCTGTGCTTGCATAACCTTAGCCAACATCTGAATCAATTCCAGGGCCAAGAAGGGCAGCCATGGTGAGTTTTCAGACCATTTTCCTGCACACAGTGTTTGCCAGCAGGTTAGAACTGAGCCTTGTGTRTCATCTGTGAGTGCTGGGTATGTGGGGAAACACAAGTGGTATTCCAATATAAGGCCTCCTTTAGATACCATGAAGCTTAAGTGCTTTCTTTCTGTTAATTTCAACAATTTAACTACTACTACCTGAATCTAAATTAGTAGTTTGAGGTAATCTCTGTACTTAGCACAGTACACAAATAAACTGGTGCTTTTGATTCTGTGAGGGGAAGGGGTTGGTTTGTGTGACCTTGGGAGCAGATGTGGGTATGTGTTCCTGGCTGCAGGAGGAGCAAGTAGTTGTGGAATTTGGAGACTGGGAGACCACTTATGAGAAGTATTAGTACGTATTCATCTTACCCTGAATAGCCTTTCTCTGACATTGTGCATTGGAAGTGTGTGTCTGCATCATGGAAAACAAGATTTAACCACAGAGGCTGTGTAGGGTGTGACCCTGGTGCCTGAGAGCACAGACCATACCCAAAGCAGCTGTGGTCTCCCTCTTAACATGCTCAGT
>NW_026624432.1:56979-70350 GCF_030028575.1 Malurus melanocephalus
TAATTGAGAAAGTAAAATGAACCACCCTCTAAACTCCAGTCAGCTTCTCTCACCAAATGGCCAGTAAGCAATAAAGAGAAACAGACAATTCAGAAGATAATTTGTCCTCTCCGTCTTTGATACACATTTCAGGAGAGAGGAACTCATCCCTCAGAAGGAGGAAGGGATGCAGTCTTGTATGTGCAGCCATCATTGCTTAGCTTTCAAATTAACACTAACAATCTTATCCAACCTGGTTTTGTGACTGGAACCTAATGAAAATGCAGTCTATATTTGCAAATGCAAAGCTCTGCAGCAATATGAGACTTTCTGCTGTATTTCACTCTGCTCCACAGAGCTGTAGAAGAGACTTTTTAATTTATCCACTAAGAGCAAAGTGCTGATTTGGCTCTGTGCTTCTTGGAAACCGTCTTTGCTCTGCTATTTCCTGTTATTTTCTCAAGTTTGTATTTCAGAAGAGAACGGAGACCTACTCAAAATCTATGTTTGTGGCTGTGTGAGATGATTACTTGGACAGCTGTAGATGGGTGTAATTTGCAGGTAAAAAGGGAATGAGGAGYGAAAGCATGGCCAAAAGTTTTCTCCTTTTAGTTGAGAGGCTTTGATGCTCCACCGCCAGCACGCCACAGCGAGCAGCCACCCGCAGCGCTGACCTTGCTTGGCACGTTCAGCAGACACTGCTGAATCTCGTTTCCTCAGACTTTCAGCATTTTTCATGACTGTCCTCCTTCCATCCCGAGCCACGAGCAGTGAGCCGGGTCATGCTGGCTCTGGCAGCTCCTGTGACACAGCTCTGCTGGGCTGTCTGCGAGCCAGGGAGCACTGCAGGGCCAGTGGCTGCTTTGGAACAACACTTCTGGCTGCATTGACAGAGGATTGCATTTAAAAACAAGGCATTGCCACCGTGTTTGTTTGAGTGATTAGGGTGCTGCAGAGTCTGCTGGTATTTGTTGACTTTGAAATTTATAGAATTTTGTTTGTTCGTCTTGCGAGAAGGGAATAGATCACTGCAGTTGTCTGACACTTCACCTATGTTGGTGGCCTTATTTCAAACCTTTTTGGATGCCAAGTTGAATAAAGTGCTTTCAGAATCTGTGGATGACCTGGCAAGAACTGAATAATTGTCCTTAAAACCATTGTACTTTCTGTTTTGTGCTCTTGACAGATGAGTGGTTGGGAMATTTGTTCACATGCCATCTGCACCTGCTAGCTTTGCCATGCAGGAATTGGTCATTTCCTTTCCAAACATGACTGGCTTCTGATATCAGTGGGAAATTGGCAGCTCTTATATGAAAGCAGTAGATTCCAGCTTCCTCTTTTCAATTTTCACTGAGATAGAAAAGGAGTTGTTGTTGTTATGGTCTCAGTGCTCTGTCTGTTCTCTTCCCCACATAAATGCTTTTTCAGTCATTGAAAGCCAGTTTGTCAATAGTACACCACGTCATATCTGTGTATGAGATTGTCCTGAGATCATTTTTCCCCAATATCACAGGCTTAATTCTAAACAGAATTGCACAAACTAGAGTGAAAATATGTCCTTCTTCTTTTGTCTGTTGGTCTTTCTTCCTCATTTCTGTGAAAGAATAAGAGAGCRCAGAATAAAGTGTCTATGTGTGCTGGTGGCAGCGCTTAGGAAACATCATGGAATTGAAGTGTATTTTTCTCCCTATTTCTTTGTCATATCAAAGCATTGATGTGAAGTGTCACTCACAGTGCTTTCAGTCCTCTTCTCAAAGGACAGAAAGCTGTTGCAATGACTTCTTTGTAAGGGGTGTTTAAATCAGCAGATAGTGGTGTTAAATCATCAGTGGTGTTGGGCAGGAYGCAGGCAATTGTCTCATTTCCAGCCTAAAGTATCAGCTCTGCAGAGAGCTGCAAAGGAGTTCTGGTGCTGACAACAAGATGGTAAATTTTATTTCCACTCTAAACAGCATAAAGCAGCTGCATTGGCTTTACAAGTGATTCTAAGGTTTGCTTTCCCTGGAAGTCAGGACAAATTGTTCATCCARTGTGTGTCATGTGTCTTTTTCCTCCTGTCAGTTACTGGAGATGGAGATGTTTGTGTTTTTGTCTGTGCTTTCATGTAGCATTATTAATGAAACAGGTAATCCTATTTGTCTTCAAATCAAGGCAAAGATCTCTTGTGTTCTGTCCATCTGTTCCAGACACCAACAGCATGYTCATCACCATGGTATTGGAACAGCCTGGTACACAAATAGCAATCAGCAGTTATTAACATAATATTGTTACTTGGTCCATAAAGCTAATATTGGCAGAGATACAAGACATCACTCACTGTGAGACAGTTTCTCSGGTGATGTACTGTGTTCTGCCAGAATATGATAATATTCAGTATAAAAGTCAGTAAAAGGATGYTTTTTTTGTTTCATGCAAGCAGCAAAAATTGCCAGTATAATATAAATTGATCAACATTTTCTCTTAACATCCAATAATTTACAATCCATYGTTATCTAGTTGTAGATAAGCATTCTTTAGAAAACAAAAGGGCTTTATTTAATATGTATTAGATCAAATCAAACCACTGAAATTTCCCCTTTCCTTCCTTTCTCCTCAGCTGCTGATATAGACTGATACAGGAGTSACTTTTTGCATGAAGAACACAATTTATCTCAAACTTGACCTAGACAAGTTCAGGTCTGTTCAATATGTGATCTCCTGTAGTGCTGAAGGGGTGGCAGCCCACCAGAAAACTCTGAAGTCTCCCAAAACATCCTGAACACCCACAAAATTTGGATGTTCACTGTTTGTCCTTTCATACATCTCATTTATACATGTTCAAAAGTCTAACTTCAAACACCTCCTCTATTTTTTGGGCACTTTTCCCTCTGATAAATGTTACCATGTTTTTCAGTTTTGAACTGAAACACCTTTAAAAYCTCTAGTATTTAAATTTCTGATTAAAAAGAGTAGATTCCCCTCAAGTGGCATATTTGAGCCAATCCAGTTAAATTAATAGCCCATCTATATATTGTTTTTCTTCTCTTCTTAATCAGAATATATTCCTGAGAGACCTATTTTGTACACTTGTCTACAGAGACTTCTATATTGCAGCAAGATGGAGCCTTTCCTCCTGCAGCTTCACCAWTACGGTGTTACAACCATGGAACAAAAGTGAAACCAAGGCATTACGGTTCCTAGGTYTTATACACAACAACTTTTGCTTACTTTAGAAGGCAGAGTGCTGCCAAATTAGCATTTGTGTAAGCATTATAGTGCCCATATAAGTGCTGCTCTAGTGAAAGAGAAACATCTTTATCTGAGCTGGTTGTGATGATGTCAGTAGGGACGAGCAGATTGTGTCAGCAATTACTACTCTTGGAGTGAACATGAAACTTAACTAGTCGTGATATTGGTTCAGTCTACATTTTTATATCAATAGCTTCTGATTTTTTTTTAAGTTAACTAAAACAATTAACTACCATTAATAATTAACTATGAACKATCCCAATAAACTAATTAAAAATGTAAATGGATTCTTAAGAACATTGTTGCCAGATGGAGCCATCCATTTGTTTGGAAAGGCCAGCAGGATTCTATAAAAAAGAGGATAATTTCCTGCAGGTCAGCTTTGTCTTGAACATTTCTTGTGTTTAAAATTTATAAAATTTATAAAATCAATAAAAAACTAGCTTTTGGCTGAGCTAAGTGAAGGAGTCTAAAGTACTGGGTGACTCTCATACATGTTTAGATACAGTGAAGGGCAAAGTGCAGCATTTTTATCCCGTTATCACGCTCAGTTATTAAGTAGATAGTGGGTATTAACATCAACCTTGCCTCAAACATTTAATAGGCATTACTTACTGACAAACTGCATGAGCTCCATGTTATTTCTTTCAGGGCCTGTCTSTCACTGGATGCATGCCAGACTGTCCTTTGGGATATAGCCAATGGAGCAGGATAAATGGTTTAGAACTTGACAAAATGGCAATCAGTATAAAGATATACTTGGAACTTTCTTAGAATACTCTCTCCTATCTTATTATCCTAGGCCAGTGTCTTGATTCTCTGCAGCARAGCAATGTCATGGAGAAGAATGAGTCATTTCTGACTCAGTTTAGTGAGTTTATCAGGACTGAAAAGCTATAGCTGGACTAAAGGCCGTGTCCACAGCTTGTTTGATGTAGCTCTTTTTGTCATGTACAGTGACTGCCCACCAAAAGCAAATGAAGATGCATTGCTTCAGCTTTTCTAAGAAGGATCTGTGGCAGGTTGTGTTGTATCCCTGAATACAAAGTGGTTCCAGGGGCCGTCAGCTCTCTCTGCTCCTGCATCTGCAACAGTACATGTTGCCACTGCACAGTTTCCCCTTGTCCTCTTGATTTTAGATAGGCTGCATCCTCCTCAGTAATCTTTGAGATTTATGACTTAGAGCACAAAATGTAACCACTAAAATAGGGCAGATGATTTTCCTGCACAATTTTGAATACCTAGTCAAAGCAGGATTTGGGGGAGAATGTCTCTCATGGTTTTGTAGAAGTGGGTGCCTTTCAAAACAGCTGCTCAGAGTGAGATGCTCATTCAGTTCACCACGTGTTACATTGGGAACACTCTAGGAAAGATCAGACACTGTTTTGAATTAACGAGGAGGGCTGGGATCTCTGACATTGTTAATTATGTGTTGGTGGAAAGCACAGTAGCCCATTGTTCTTTCTGAACTAGAATATTAGAACAAAAAAAAAAGCAGTGAAAAGTCATCACTGTGGAAGCTGCTACCCTTGTTCCCTGGTGTGCTGTATCTCTTCCATGGGGAGGTCTCATGGATGCCAAACAGGAAAGCAAATGTAGTTGTTCTGATTATCTTTATTTTCTTCAAATCCCATCACATATAATTAGGCTCTGTGCCTTTCTGCACCACACAATGTTTTGATGTTCTTCATTTARGCATKATAYTGCTATGTCTTTTGAACYATGTATTTTAGCAAATAYYGTGTTTGGACATAAAAACCTGGATATGGAGGGCATATTACACAGGGCAATACTTGTTAGAAAACAGGCAAATGTAAATAGTCAACCTCATGTACTCAAAATGTCACCCCTTTTTGCATGGTGCAAAAGGAATCTCATTAGTTAATGAATATAGGCAAGGCATGCATGGTGTAGGGAGTGATGGCATTTAGCTGTGAATTGCATTTAACTGAATTGCTTGATCCTTGAAAAGCTTTTTTTCTTAAGGTAAAAAGAACAAATAATTTCAGTGCTTTATCTCAAATATTATTATTTGTAATTCTTTTTCACAATAGCATATGGAATATAAATAGGTAATGGTGAGTTTATAGCTCCTGAAATTATACCTGTTCTCTCTCTTTTTGCTTGCTTTTAGGAAGAAACTAGAGAGCTGCTTCATCAGTGGCAATCCATACTGTGGTTGGTCTCATGGAAAGGATCATATTGATGAATTWGTGCAGCTACCCTCCCAGCCATGGAAGAATACCTCATGCAAAAAAATCCATAYGTGACTAATAGGTGTGGTAAGCTCCCTTTGAGGTTTGAGAGAAACATTCTGGTATACCTGAAAATCAACCTAGATCTAAATTACCTGCCACTGTGGATATTTCAGTCTTAATTCATGCATTTCCACCACATCTCAGAATGTGTTCTGTATCTRCACAGCTTTGCTTTCTTGTTTGTTTGTTTTTTATGTTTGTCAGTCATTACACAGTGCTATTTAGAATCAATTTAGCACCCTTCCATGTGCTGAGTGGTTGTGGTGAGTGATGATTGCAGGATTAGCCTGCTAGTAATTAAATGTTGCTGCCTCTTAGCTTGAAAATGAAACATCTCTATGGAATTTAGGAGTTTCTTGCTTTATTTAGGTTGTGTGTGCCTAAATAGTATGGATAGGTGTACCAAGTCAGTGCAGGCACAGTGCAATCTTAAAAAAAAATTAAAAAGCAAAAAGAAAAAGGGGAGAGGTAAAGAGAGAGGAGGAAGAAGAGAAAAAGAAATTGAGAGATGGAAAACAAATTCTACCAAACATTAAAACTTTGAAWTGTATGGGAAATTTTTCACACTTTGCTGAATCCTTGGTGTAATTTCCTATTTTGGCTTTGGGCAATCCAGGTAAAGATTTCCTGTCTGTACTCATTTTCACTCACAAATGGGTTATCAAAATTTGCAGGTGGTAAGTTTTGTAAAATAGGATGTGTTGCCTGTTTGTTGAAGCCCAGAGGTATACCTCTCTCAGTAAAGTAGAGGCTGGGTTCCTCACCATTTGTGTACTCACTGAATATTTTCTTTTCATATTGGCTTTACCACCAGGAAGAGTTTCACCTCTTGAATTCACTGATTAATGTTTTAAGTGGAATGAAGCTTTTTTTTTTCAAAATCTGCTACCAAAAATCACACTATTTCACCATTCAAAGACAGTTATTTCCATCTTCAAAGACTTGTTAGACTGATCAGTACCACGCTCCTCACAGGACTGCAGCAGTGTAACCTCATATGATACAAATGATGAGCTCCTGTTTGAAATAATAGGGGTGATGCCTAATCCTGAGCAGACATCAGAAGGATTTTAAATAAAGGTTGTCACTGAGAGGCCTGTAAGCCAACCTCACTTAGTTCTGTCTGGCCTGTGTTTGGGTGAAGATGAAGGCATTTCAGTCTCCTAATTGAACCAGAGCGTGAGCTTTTTACCTTGAGCTCTTGTTACATTTAAGGATTGGTGCTGAATAACAATAATAAAAGATGAATCCCATGTGGTTTTCTGTTGATTGTTAGTTTAATTTAGTGTGTGACAACTCAAAGTTTAGTCTGCCGGCCAGCGAAGGTATGCAGCTATCAACATCACTGATAGGATAAACCAATTATGTAAGCTTATTTTCAAATCTCCCCAAATCCCATAATACTTAACAAAGTCAAACTCTCAAGTTGAAATGTACCTGTTTACAGAAAGATACAACATCACAGAGAAGTTTCATTCAGAACTTGGGGTAGACTAAGTGGCCTTGTTGCCTACTTTTTTTTTTCCCTCTGTTGCCATTTTTTAGACAAGAAATATATTGAGTAACTGAAAAGAAAGTATGAACAAGCAAAACACAGCGTAACAAAGAATTTTGRTAGTTTTCAGAAAGACTTCTTTGTTGGCAAGGCTGTGGAGGYCCAAGTTCTGAACAGTATGTTCCGTGTTTTGAGTGTCCCTAGTTAATGCTGCATCTTTGAGCTGTAACAATATTTCCYAAACTGTGTGTCTAACCATTGCCTTGGCAGGACTCCAGGTTAATCCTGTGGGGAGAGGAAAGTGCCTGTGGAGCTTGGCAAAAGTTGCTTGTCCTTCCCTCCTGAAGATATGAATTTGTTCCTGGGTAGYGTGGGAGGTGGCTCCTCCTTCCTGYATTTGTAGCCACCACGGAAACAGATAATTCCAGAAGATGGCCTAATAATGCAGTTGCAAACCCAAATATCATWACAGAGGTCTGAGACCCTCTCTCCTGACACTAAATTGTCCATGCATGTGCAAGTAATGTCACAAGCCTGCTCATGAATGCCCCAAACCAAGTCAGACAAAGATTCCAAGGGATGAGCTACAGATAGGGTGAAAACAAAATGCCAAGGGCCAAGAAAGACAAAAAAAGCACAAAGATATTCAAAATTTAGATCATGGAGAGTGTGAAATGATACTGTCAATGTCAGGCCATGAAACAAGAGAGGCATTCTGTTGTGGAATCACATGTTGCAGGCCCCTGTAAGTGTACAATAGAGAATGCATGGAAGATRCTGTGCAAGGCAGGTGTGTAAAAAGGATGAGCAGAGGAGGATCGTGAGCAAAGAAAAATCAAGAAGAAAGTTTTWGAGAGAGGAAGAGGTCAGAAGAGAGCCTGGTGGCACAAAAGCTGATAGAGAAGAAAAGGGGACTGACAGTAAAATGAAAAGCTGAAAGAAGTAGAGCCATTGATTTAATTTGCTATTTTTTCATTAGAAATGTATCCTTTTGCCACTTCTGCATGCCATGCACATGTGTAAGAACATACAAGCTTTTCAGCTTACCAGGGTCAAACTGCCTTCCAGAACTCTGGCATCAAAGCCACCTAGAAAACCCAATAAAATAACCTTCAGTATTAAATCAATGTCAGTGTTCAATAACATCCGGTGCCAGGCAGGGAGATGCCAGCCCAGCTGGGCGAGGACGTGCCAGAGCATTTGGATGGTAATTGGTTGATGAATTGAACTCTTAAGCAAACAGATACCTAGGCAAAGAGCAGAGCGGCCAAATTCCAGCCAGCACTATCCTGCTATCTCCATGTTGCAAAATTGGTGAGTCAGAGGGAGAAGATAGCCCTGGGCAGTACCTGCAGGGAGTACTCTGACCCCCACTGCCACAAACCTTCTGGTTCTGGGCCCTTTTCAAGGGTGCTTTCTAGCAGGACTCTGCCCCCAGGGCTGTGAGGAGGTGAACCAAGGTCTGCAGCAGGAACAAAGGGTTCATTTGCTAGGAGGAGATGAGTGCTTCGAGCAGGACATCAGGAGACAGCACCCTCAAAGTCCCACCTCCTGTGGCACAGTTGTGGTCCAGAGAGAGAGCTGCCACATAAAAACAAACAGGCCAGATCCTCAGCTGGCACAGAGCTGCARAAACTCGGCTTACTAGCTCGAGCTCTGTCTTCTTTTTTGCTTGTGGCAATGAAAATTATGATTGAAAAGATGCCCAGGATGAAACAGATCAAGTAAAGCGTGCTGAATTTACCAGCAACCTTAAGTCAAAGCCTWAGTTGCTTAATTTATCCTTGGAATCATTTTAGCAGTGAGCTTTTTTTACCTTTCTTGTGGGTGCTGTCATGAACGGCCTGTGGGAACAGTGGAATTGTCATTTCTGGACGTTTTCAAGAATATCACTATTGAGATTCAAATAGATKCAGCTGAAGCAGAGGAACTGAGTAGATTATCTCTTAGAGTCTCTTCCAGCCTTCTTTTTTTCCATGATTTTAGCAAATCCRTTCAGTTGCTGTCCTAAGCTGGCAATATTACCCTGCTTCCAGAGGCTTATGTCCCAGAAACCCCAACTCCCAAACCCCTCTGCTTCCTCCATGGCTACTCATACAATACAAAATGTGGTATTGTCAGTTTTGCAAAATATTGTGAAATCAAGATCTGAACCGTGGCAACAGTGTAAAGTAAAAAAGAAAGATATCAAAGTTAATAGGTAACCTGCTTATTACTGTGTTTCACGTCCTGCTCAACATAATTTTCTACTTCAAATTTGGGTGACAGTTGCCCTAAAAACTCCAGTGTGCTCACAGAAATACTGAAGCAAACKAGRCTTGAAGAAAGGAACCARAACAAGGTGCTAGAACTCCTTCTAGGAGTTTCCCAAAAGAGATTTAGCTCACCAGGGTTKGACATCTGSTCCCTGAGCATCCTGCTATCACTTCACATCCAAATGCTCAACACTCCACCCAGCCTGTACCTCTTATCTCCTGCCTGTGATTGGGACCAGCGTGAAACCTCGGGCTCCATTCCCCTCACTGCAGGATGTGAAAGCACAGGCCAGATGTCCAGCCAAAGTGAGAGGCAGAGGTGGACATCAACTGGTTCCTGGTGATTCCCAGACCAGCAAGTTCCCTCAAGTAATGCGTGATAGTGGACCAGCTCTGTTAAACAGTTCCAGAACAACCTTTTCCTCTCCATGATTATTTTTTGGATATCTTCTTATATCTGAGTGTGGGTAGATTTGTACTTTCCTTCCCAGTGGTACCACAGGCTCATCAGCAGCTCATTTCTCCCTTGTCCTTTACTTCCTAAACCAAGAATTAATAGGAAGAATTTGCTGACACCATTTTAAGTGCTGAAATGGCCTGGTTATATTGTCTATAAAACACCAGTAGCTGACAAAGTCCTGCAGAGAAATTTTGCACAGGGGAGGACTGTGAGCAAGGCAAGAGAGACACGCTACTAATGATAAGCTGAAATCATTGTTTGTTCCCCAGCACTCCCAGGATCCAAACAGCCACTTGCAATGTTGTGTGTTCCTGGTGCCTGACCTTCTTCCGAGGCTGTGGTGCATCTCTCAGCCTTCCCACTCCATGGACCAGGCACTGAGATGGGGGAGGGGAAAGGAAGGGCAGAAGAAAGCAGGAGAGAAAATAAATACTTATAATTTATTTTTTTTTTCAGATTTTATACATAGTCTGGGGGAAAGGACCCAKCAGGGGGCAAATGATTTCTGAACACTGCTGTGCTAATGTGACAGTTTTATGGGGAGGCAGTTCTGGGTTAGGAGCCCAGTTCCTCCTGCCTTTGGTTCAAAACTGTTACTCAGGGGAAAGAAAGACATTTTCAGGGTAAAATTGTGGTAGAGTGGCAGAGTGCAGACCTGAAACCTTCCTTTGYCCTGTGACTGTGTGGTGTGGTTATACAGCTTAAAAATATAGATGTTTTCCTAAAAAATAAGGGCAGAAGAGGAAAGTAGGAATGGATCCTGTGCAGGTGACTGCTCTCTGCAGGAGATCCCATCCCAGTCCCACTGGCAGCCCCATGGCAGGGGGGAATAGGGGCTCCATACTGCAATGCAAAACCTGAGCTAATGCAGCTGTAACATTTTTCCTCCATCATCTGTGCTGGTTTTGCTCCTTCTTTTACCCTCWTGCACCTGACTGCAGCCACTGCAGCTTGCTTTCTCCCACCCCCATCCTCCTGTCCCCTCATTCCCCAGAGCTCCTCTGGCACAGGCCTTCTGTGGCCTGGGGAGAAGAGAGATGGGAGCAGGGRAGGGCAGATCACCKGAGTGGAACCAGGAACCAGCAGTGYACAACCTCAAAAACAYGAGTTAGTGGGTCAGGATGCYGCCCGGGGGTGGACAGGACTGAGGAGGTTGGTTACAGGTTGAGCCAGTCTGTGCTCTTGGTTTTTCCTTGGCTGTTCTGGTAGAGCATTATAGCTCAAGCCTAAGGAAATTCTGCAGCTGATTTCACTAACAGGATAAAATAAAACTCTATTTTCACGGGCAGAATTCAGCCCTGAAGGTATAAGAATAATGTTCCCCTAACTGGCATCTGATACTGCTCCGTGCATTACGCTCCTGTTAACCAGAGACAAGTGAGGCCCCCTGACCATCCAGGGGTTTGYGGTGTTCGAGACAAACCACAAAGAAGCCCTGAAGGCAGGAGCAGGGACAGGACAGAATGTGATAGAGGGTTATAAATCATCACTGTGATCCCAGAGAGAAACCAGGCAGGGGTCCTGAGCCTGTTCATCCAGTCAGACAGGTACATGAGCAGACACTCGGCTGCAGTGACACCACAGCAGCAGGTGACACCATGGCAGCAGGTGACCTCAGCCTGCCACACGGGCAGCAGAAACCCCCCCTGCACCTCCTGCAGAACTGGAGGAGTCTCACTTCTCCCTCTGCCCTTACACCCTGCAGCCACGGGTTGCTACGGCTGCCGCGCTGCCCGGACTGTCACACAGATTAAATAYGCTTTTAGACATGGAAGCTGTTATTTCTCTGAGATGAAACAGCTTCCCAAACTCCTATTAACCTGTGCCCCACTTCAGAAGTAAATCTAATATGCAATTTCATAGTTAGCTGGTGCTGGTGTTGGTTTGTCCCTGTGTCTACTCTGACTTGGCTGGGTACATTTATGCAGTATCCTATTTATTGTGGTTGTGAGCATTATTCCTCACAACAGAGTAAGGAATTGGGATGGTTGGAGCTTTTTTGTTTCACTGGTGTAGAGAAAAGTAAAAGCACAAATGTTGAAAAAGTCCTTGCAAAACCAATTTTTGTATTCAGCAGAGAATGAATTGCTGTCTGCTGAATGAAGTTTGTCATCTGGGRTATTCCTGCACATYAGGTCATCTTCCCTGGAGTGCCTCAGGAGCAGTACTACAGCAGAGAGGAGAGCACATTTCAAAGGATCCGTTGGATTTCTGATGGCAAACATCAAACAGAACGGGCATTGTTTCACAGATACACAAAGTAATAGAGAAAGGGAAGTGGAAACTTCAGCGATGGCCCCCGCAGAAACAGCAGTACGTACAGCGAGTTATGTGGTAGATTCAACTGCAGATTACGTTACCAGAGAGCAGAGGAAACCCAAACCCTGTGTAACCAGTGCTCAGTATTTCCTATTACAGGCAGCACAGTTTATCGACTTTTTGTAAGGAATTGAACATAACTAGAACCTTGAAGATGTGTGGAGTGGCTCTTCTTCATCTTATTGTGGGAAGAAAAAGGTACAAGACTGTAATTTCAGTTCCTCTGGGGTTTCAGCTCTATTCTGATGCTGTCTGAGTGAAAGACACCCATTCCTGTTATTAYAGGGTTATTTCAGCAGTCTCTAGGTATGGAGCACACTTAGCACTGAGATGTCTGCGGTAACACCTCCCAGCTTGCACAGGACATTTCAGTGATCTCACAGTCCATTTGTAGATTGTTCCTCCTGTCCTTTGAGCTGCCTGGAAGATAAACTTTGGTCAGTGTATTATACTATGCCCTTTGTAATGAAATAACGTCGGATAATGTGTATTTAGTGGGGATTTAAATTCCCGAGCTGATTACAAGGAGCTGTTAATACTTGTAAGGTTTAGCAGTGCCCTATGTGCAAGCGAGTCTGGAATGATGTGCAGCGTGACAGCGCTTGTGCTCTCCCTGATGCTGTTGAAAAGGCCAGGGCTTTGCTAGGAACAAACCTGAGATCATCGACAATTGAAGAGCCAGCAATATAATTTGATATTCAGTGAGACTTTGTCAAAAAGTTGGTTGACCAGAAAACGAGGCTCCTGTACTGTGAATTCTTCCAGCTTTACCAGGTTGCTTGCTCTGAGATCCCAGGTGTGTACCAGTCTCACCATGCCTGCTTCCCAGCAGTAAAGAGAGYGTAGAAAGATTTACTGTGCCCAAAGAACGCTGTGAAATGTGACTGACTAATGCTTGTAAAGAGCTTTTGATAAAAGATGCAATGGCAGTGCAAAAAGGGCCAGTGTCTTATTAATGAATGTGAAGAACACAGGCCTTAGAGGTGCTAAAATGCTGCTCCAGATGCGGCTGCTCCGCCGGGCACCCTGCGCTTCCCACGTTCAGAGCAAAGCTTGAGGCACGGAGGGGAGAGGCTGAACAGAGCGGGGTCTCCCTTCCCTCCCGCCTCCCTGCAGCCGCAGGCCTGGCCGCATCCCCAGAGTGCCACAACCCGCATCCTCCGGGACTGCCTCCCCCGCCTTCGCACATCCCCCGGGCACCGGCCCTGCTGAGACACCGACAGCCCCCGGGCCGCGCGTCTCAGAGCCCGGCGGGGCCCGGGCCGGGCTGGGGATCGTCCTGTCCGCCGCTCGACGCGGAGGAAAGGGAACACCGGGACAAGTAACGCCGTGCCCGGGCCGCACCGGGATGGAGCGGGGGCTGTGTGCAGAGGTGGA
>NW_026624433.1:0-336 GCF_030028575.1 Malurus melanocephalus
TTCACACAATGTGTCCCAGAGAGAAGGTTTCACCTTCTGATGGGTTTGGGATTATGAGTTAAGGGATGAAAAAAGGGTATTTAATGGGATCATTACGATGCACAGCTCGTCAAAAGGTGGAAGGCATTGAGATCCCCCATGTCTAACAATTTTTGTATCCTTCTCAAATTTGGATATTTGAGAAGATTAAATATTAAATATTGAATTTTTCAGATAAAAAAACTTAATAAATTAAGTAATATCCCACAATTCTAAAGAATCTCCCCCAAAAATGAGACCAGAGCCCAGCTCACACAATGTGTCCCAGAGAGAAGGTTTCACCCAAGGTTGGAGCCT
>NW_026624433.1:1997-3334 GCF_030028575.1 Malurus melanocephalus
GGTGAAGTGTTTGGGATGAGGCTGCTGGGGTGGATCAGCAATGCTGGGAGCTCTGGAGCAGCTCAGGTTCAAAAAAAGGGGAAGAAGTGAAGGTGAAAAATGGGAATGAGTGGGTGGGGTGGGGCTGCTGGTGTAAATCAGAGAAATGAAATCAATAAACTGCTCCAAATTCATCCTGGGCAGAGACAAACCCAGCTCCGGAGTGACTTCCCCTGCCCAGATCTGCTCCCTGGCTGCCCTCACTTCTGTGCAAACCCTGGGAAAGATCCCGGTGCTGGAAACTCACACTGGAGCGATCCTGGGGTGAGGAGAGTTGGAGCAGCCTGGTTCAAAAGAGAGGAAAGGAACGGAAGAAAAAGCTGGGAGTGTTTGGGATAAGGCTGCTGGGGAGGAACAGCAGCTCTGGGAGCTCTGGAGCAGCTCAGGTTCAAAAAAAGGGGAAGAAATAGAGGGGGAAAATGGTACTGAGTGGGTGGGATGGGGCTGCTGGTGCGGATCAGAGAAATGAAATCAATGAACTGCTCCAAATTCATCCAACTCGCATTGGAACCATCCTGGGGTGAGGAGAGTTGGGAGCAGCCCGGTTCAAATGAGAGGAAAGGAACAGAAGAAGGAGCTGGAGGTGTTTGGGATGAGGCTGCTGGTGTGGATCAGCAATGCTGGGAGCTCTGGAGCAGCTCAGGTTCAAAAAAAGGGGAAGAAATGGAGGTGAAAAATGGGAATGAGTGGGTGGGATGGGGCTGCTGGTGTGGATCAGAGAAATGAAATCAATAAACTGCTCCAAATTCATCATGGACTGAGACAAACCCAGCTCCAGAGTGACAAACAGGACCTGCCCTTCCCCTGTCCAAACCTGCCCAWTGATTTAAAAACCCAATCCCCAATCCCAAAATCTGCTGTGCCTSCCCTGCTGGAACAGGCTCAAGAACATGGAGGCRACCCCATGAAGAGRAATTTTCATCCCAAATCCTATTTTTCCGAGCCTGATTTTCAGATCCCAAAATCTGCTGTGCCTCCCCTGCTGGGACACACTTTGGAACGTGGAGGCAACCCCATGAAGAGGAATTTTCATCCCAAATCCCGTTTTTCCGAGCCTGATTTTCGGATCCCAGGCAGGCCAGGTCTGATTCTTCACAGTTCATTAAGGAGAGAGCAGCTCATGGTGGAGATTGACTTTTAAAAATGATGGATTTTTATTTATAGCCAGGTTGGGTTCATTAATTTTAAAGGATGAAGCCATAAAAGCAGGAGTGGGTTCATTTAAAAAAAAAAAAAAATTGCAGTTGGTAATTTAATTAAATTAAATTGGGGGTTTGAGCATCGTTACAGAAAATGAA
>NW_026624433.1:4676-6463 GCF_030028575.1 Malurus melanocephalus
GTCCCTATGCCATTCCCAATCCCCCATCCCTATCCCAGTCCCATTCCCTGTCCTGTCCCTATCCCATTCCCAATCCCCCGTCCCTATCCCAGTCCCATTTCCTGTCCCCATAGGGTCCCAGTCCTCTATCCCATTCCCAGTCCCCTATCCCTATCCCAGTCCCATTTCCTGTCCCCATTCCCAATCCCTCCAATCCCAATTCCCATTCCCTGTCCCCATGGGGTCCCAATCCCCTGTCCCCATTCCCTGTCCTGTCCCTATTCCATTCCCAGTTCCCCATCCCTAACCATACCCCGTTTCCCACAGCCCTGCCCAGCCACACGTGCGGGAACCCGGGCCGGCTGCAGAAYGGGGTCCAGCAGGGCACCACCTTTGGCATCGGGGACCGCGTCCGCTACAGCTGCAACCCCGGATTCTTCCTGGAGGGCCACGCCCTGCTCACCTGCCAGCCTGGCACRGGCCACGGCGCCTCCTGGGACTTCCCACTGCCCGTCTGCAGAGGTACGGGATCCCCCACAATGGGGGCATGGAGCTCTTTGGGGTTGAGTTGTGATTAATCCCCTTTAGTGGGTTAATTAATGGTTTTTAATGGGTTCTTTAAGGCTGCTGGGGTTTGGGTGGTTAATGGGAAGGGTTAAAGTGCTTGGGGTGTTAAACTTGATGGGATGTGGGTTTGGATTTCGAAGAGTTGGAAGGTGACTGTGGTGTGGTCAATTTGTAATTAATCCTCTATAGTGGGTTAATTGATTATTTTTAATGGGTTCTTAAGGGTGCTGGGGTTTGGGGGCTTAATGGGAAGGTGTAAAGGGTTTGGGGTGTTGAACCCCTCAAACGGGGGTCAGGGAGCTCTTTGGGGTTGAGTTACAATTAATCCCCTTTAGTGGGTTAATTGATTATTTTTAATGGGTTCTTTAAGGCTGCTGCAGATTGGGGGGTTAATGGGAAGGTGTGAAGTGCTTGGGGTGTTGAACCCCTCAAACGGGGGTCAGGGAGCTCTTTGGGGTGGGTTTTGCTCTGAATTTGAGCTGGGTTTTGCCCTAAATTGTTTTACCCTAAATTTGATCTGCGTTTTACCCCAAATTTGATCTGCGTTTTACCCCAAATTTGAGCTGTGTTTTACCCCGAATTTGATCTGTGTTTTACCTCAAATTTGAGCTGTGTTTTGCCCCAAATTTGATCTGCATTTTACCACGAAGTTGAGCTGCGTTTTACCCCAAATTTGAGCTGCGTTTTGCCCCCAATTTGAGCTGGGTTTTGCCCCGAATTTGAACTCAGTTTTGTCCTGAATTTGATCTGTGTTTTACCCCGAATTCGCGCTGCATTTTACCCCAAATTTGACCTGCGTTTTACCCCAAATTTGACCTGCGTTTTTCCCCAAATTTAATCCACATTTTACCCCAAATTCAAGCTGAGTTTTGCAGCTCTGACCTCACCCCTCTCCTCTCCTTCCCCTTGCAGCCGACGACGCCTGCGGGGGGACCCTGCGGGGTCAGAGCGGGATCATCTCCAGCCCCCACTTCCCCCTGGAGTACGGCAACAACGCCGACTGCACCTGGACCATCCTGGCYGAGCCCGGCGACACCATCGCCCTGGTGTTCGTGGAGTTCCAGCTGGAGGACGGCTACGATGTCCTGGAGGTGGCTGGAACCGAGGGATCCTCGCTCTGGTAGGTTCYTGTTGGCATTGATTCATTGTTGGAAGAATTTGGGGCACCACTCGTGGTCTGTGTGAGCTGAGCAAAACTTGTTGGGGTGGTCAGAATGAGCAGTTTTGTTCCTGAAGGATGG
>NW_026624433.1:6893-13026 GCF_030028575.1 Malurus melanocephalus
TAAATTAATGAATAAACTCCTCGTGAATAGGTCCCTGGCATGGCAGAAATACCTGGGAAATGAAGGAATTCCATGGATTTGTGGATATTCCCAGTGGGAAGGGAAGGATTCGGCTCCATCCCAGAGAGAGGAATGAGAGGGAATTGTCCCTCTGCTGGAGATAGGGGCAGGTCCTGGCAGGGGAAAGGAGCAATGATGGAACCGTAAATTCCAGAGCAATTCCACCCATTGGCACAGACTGTTCCTCAGCCAAGGCCCTGAGAAATCCCGGCATTGAGGGGAAAAGAGCAGAGACACAAAGGATAAAAAGGGGGGGATGCACAGGGGAAGGGGGTCTGTGCTGGGGATTTGGGAATTCTGCACCTCTGCAGTCCCTCAGCAATGGGGAAAGAGAGAGGGAAATGTGGCCAGGAAATTGGGGTAAGAAGCAGGGAAATTGGGATAAAAAAAAGGAAGGAAATTGGGATAAAAAAAGGGAAATTGGGATTAAAAGGAAGGAAATTGGGATAAAAAGGAGGGAAATTGGGATAGAAAAGGAGGAAATTGGGATGGAAAGGAAGAAAATTTGGATTTAAAAAAGGAGGAAATTGGGATTAAAAAAAAAGGGAAATTGGGATAAAAAAGGAGGGGAATTGGGATGAAAAGGAAGGAAATTGGGATAAAATTGAGGGAAATGTCCCATGGCCTCTCCCTTTATTGGAATAAAGTCYCAGGACTCCTCTGTCTCCTTTTTGGCCACAAACCTCTGGTGTTTGGGGATGAATTTTCCTCACATGAGGTGTGAACCCGCTTTTTTCCATGCTCCTGGCTGCTGTTCCTTCTCCTGGGAAGCATCAGATTCCCAAATCCTGCAGGGAGGATGAAATTCCCGTGCCAAGGGCCCTGTGACCGCTCCATCCCATCCACAGCATCAGATCCCATTCCTGCTCTGGCCCTAATCTCATTTTTCCAGGCATTAACGTGATGAATTCCATTTGCTGCGCAGCAGAAAGCTTTTAATGAATATTCAGCCCRGGAAGAAGATGCTTTTAGGCTGAAATGACCCCGATAATGGTTTAATTGCCCTTTTTTATCCCGGTTTGTCCTTCCTTTGTTGTTTGGTCACCTCGGAGGCAAAGATCCCCTTGGAAAGGCCACTTCTGTGTGCTCCTATATCCCAAAAATCCGCAGGAAAACCTCTGATAGTGGGGGGAAAAAATATTCCTGAAGGTCATTAATTCTTAATTTCTTTGTTTTGAATTTCTTTAAAAAACATCTATTTTTAATTTTTCCAGCAAGGACACGTTGGAAGAAATAAAAATAGAGGTTTTTGCAAGAGCCTTCGGTAGGTGTAATTTAACGGGGGMGAATTTGATTTTTTTGAGACTGAGTCTGCCACACGTGGCAGGAAGGTGAGGAAAATAGTTGGAATCTCCTTCAGGATGCGACCGACCCCAAATCCAGACTGTAAAGTGGCAAATAATCCCCAGATTTGTGCAGGGGAAGGAGGCTTTGAGTTGGTGCAGAGGATATTTCGGGGTGTAGAAAGTTGGATCTTTGGGATTTTGTGTGAAACACGGATTTTTTTGGGATGTAGAAAGTTGGAGATTTGGGATTTTGTGTGGATCTTTGGGATTTTGTATAAAACACGGCAGAACACAGATTTTCTGGGGTGTAGAAAGTTGGATCTTTGGGATTTTGTGTAAAACACAGCAGAACACGGATTTTTCAGGATGTAGAAAGTTAAATCTTTGGGATTTTGTGTGGATCTTCTGGATTTTGTGCAAAACACGGATTTTTCGGGCTGCAAATGTTGGATCTTTGGGATTTTGTGTAAAGCCTGTCAGAACACGGGTTTTTTTGGGATGTCTAAAGTTGGATCAGTGGGATTTTGTGTGAAACACGGATTTTTTGGGATGTAGAAAGTTGGATCCTTGGGATTTTGTGTAAAACATGTCAGAACACCGATTTTTCGGGATGTAGAAAGTTGGATCTTTGGGATTTTGTGTAAAACACAGATTTTGGGGGATGTGGAAAGTTGGATCATCGGGATTTTGTGTAAAACACAGATTTTTCGGGATGTAGAAAGTTGGATCTTTGGGATTTTGTGTAAAACACGGATTTTTCAGGATGTAGACAGTTGTATCTTCGGGATTTTGTGTAAAACATGATAGAACACAGATTTTTCCCGGCTAAAGCACAGATTTGGCCAAACTCTCGGTGAGAACAGCTCAGCCCTCGYCTTGCAGGATCCGCCTGTGCCTGTTCAGACACAAATTCCTGTCATCCCGACCCGTTCAGGGCGGTCTCAGTGCTCRGGAACCCAGGGAGCTCTGCCGGAGCTGATAAGAGCCGTGTTCTGTGCCTTATCAGCAGCTTCAAAGCCAGCGCTGCTGCCGCTCCTCCGCTGCCTTCAAAGCCCTCTCTCTGCTGGGCTTCTCCAGGCCCCGCTCGGGGATGTTTTTTTCTCCTATTTACAGCTTGTTTCAAGGATGGGATCACTTTGTTTTCGCGTGTCAGCCGCCGCGCAAAATGAGATTTAAACGGGTTGCGTTGGGTTTCCCTGGCTGCGGTTTCTCCCCGATCTCAGTTCCCCCTTTTCATTTTTTGTCGCTGCTGATGGATCCACTGAGTGCTGGGTTCATCCTTTTTCTGTTCAGAATTTTTTTTTTGGGGGGGAATTCTTCCACTGGGCCAGCATTTCACAGAGCAGGGAAACCCTGACGTGTGTTGGTGCAGCTGCGCTTGGAAGGGCAGAGGAAATAAAGTGTGGCCAGAGCATGGAAAATCCATTGAAGTTAAGAAYTGGAATTGGGATTTTAGACTTGGAATTTGTTACTCCTGGGGTGATTTCTTGGCTGGGCTGTTCTATTTGTTACTCCAGTAATGACTTCAGATCTGGGCTGTTGCATTTGTTACTCTCAAAATTATTTCAGATCTGGGCTGTTTTATCTGTTACTCCAGTAATGAATTCAGATCTGGGTTGTTGTGTTTGTTACTCCAGTAATTAGTTCAGATCTGGGCTGTTCTATTTGTTACTCCTAGGATGATTTCAGAGCTGGGATGAGGTGTTTGTTACTCCAGTAAGGATTTCAGAGCTGGGCTGTTTTATTTGTTGCTCTCACAATGATTTCCGGGTTGGGCTGTCGTATTTGTTACTCCAGTAATGATTTCAGGATTGGGTTGTTCTATTTGTTGCTCTCACAATTATTTCAGGGTTGGGCTTTGGTATTTATTACTCCAGAAATTATTTCAGAGCTGGGCTGTTGTATTTGTTACTCCAGTAATGATTTCAGGGCTGGGCTGTTTTATTTGTTAGTCCAATAATAATTTCAGGCCTGGGCTGTTTTATCTGTATGCTGTTGACAATTCATGTCTGAGAACTTTTCCCGGCTGGAATTCTCCCAAAATCCTGGAATGGTTTGGGTTGGAAGGGAATTTTAATCCCATCTCATTCCAAACCCTGCCAAGGCAGGGACCCCTCCCACATCCCAGGCTGCTCCAAACCCCGTCCAGCCTGGCCTTGGACACTTCCAGCCACAATTTCTCTGGAAAATCCAAGAAACTGTTACAAAACCTGGAAAAGAAACTTCCTCAGCCCTTTCCCTGCTTTTAAATCAGTGCCTTTGATAATTCCCAGTCGGAGCTCAGGGGGAATACCCAGCTCTTCCTGCTCTCCTYTATCCCTTTGTCTTTCTCCAGCACTTTCCAAATTAATTTTATAATCACCCCTGAAATGATGGAGCAGCTCAAATTAGCTCTTTCAGCCAGAATTACCTGCATTAAAGATCTCCCTTAAAATAAAAAAAAAAAGAAAGGCATGGAAGTAATTAATGTCTTCAATTATTCTAATGTGGCTCAGCTCGTGCTTTTCTCTTAGAAAAACCTGGTTTTGATAAGTCAGCTGTTCTTAAAAGRGRAAAAAAAAATAAATAAAGAAGTGCTTGAGGCTGGAAGGAATTTGGAAATCAGGTTGTTCCCTTTGTAATGCAAGAGAATAAATTACCCCATTGATCCTGGAGCAGTGCCCTGTGCTCCCAACAGCCCSCTGGGAAAAGGGGGGTTCAGARAGGATTTGGGGTTTTTTTTKGKTTTTTTGCCTGGTYACGGAGMTTGGTGTGAGTTTAAAAAGCAAAGGGTRTTTGTTCAGAGCCCCCCTGGAATTTCTGGAGCCTGAGATGGAATTAAAGGTGGGAGAAAGGAAAGGGGGATCTTGGAAAAGGTTTCAGAGCTGGTGTGTGATGGGGGAGGGAGAAGAGGAGGAGGGCAGAGCTGGTTTGGGATGAGGGGACAGGGAATGGGGTGATGGAGCAGGGATCAGAGTGGGGGTAGGGAACAGGGTGAAGGAGCAGGGGTTTAGGGGTTTATGGTTTGGGGTTTGGGATTTGGGATTTGGGGTTGGGGGTTGGGGATTGGGGTTTGGGGGTTGGGATTTGGGGTTTGGGGTTTGGGATATCCCCCTGATTCCTTTTGGGGCGAGCTGTGCCCGGGCAGTGACTCCCATTTGCAGGAATCCCCAGGATTGGACGGCTCTGCCCACTTTGGTCTGCACAGGCTGAAGAAAAAAACTCTTTTTTCACAGAAAAAAAAAACCTTTTCAAACCCAACTACTCCACGYTCTGATTTGAGCCTCCTCTCCACCTTCAGAGAGGGAAAAGCTCCCGAGCGCGATGGCAGCGCTTGATCATCTTAAAAGTCTTTTCCAACCTTARCAATTCCCCGATCCCTGTGGCCACATTCCCTCAAAAAAAACCAGCAAAAAAACAGAAATGTCAAAGCTGTGCTCGATACCTGCCCCAAAAAAAACCCCTCAAAGCACAACAATCTCAATGATTGGCATTTAGAACATTCCAGCATCGATTATTTTATTTTATTTTTTTTTCCCCCGGGGTTTTTAAGGAACGATAGATTCTCAGCCCGGAATGAATCCATCGGAATTTTTGTGGGCAGAATCAAACCCTCGTTAAACGTTCGCCACGCATCAAAACAGCTTGCAATTAAAATTCATTCTGGAGCCAGTTAGCAGAAGTTTTGTTCGTGTTTAACATCTTTATGGGTGTCATTCTCTGTAAATTTGGACTAATTGAGTCCAAAGGGACAAACTCACGGATTCTGCGTTGGCTGTGGATGCCGGGCTTTGCTTCGCTTTTGGCGTTTTTCCCCTTTTTTTAACGCGAGTTCTGATTTTAACGAGTTGCCAGGAAAGAAATTGTTGGATTTTTTTTTGGGCCAAATTGCCAAGAATCCATCTTCCTAAATCTCAGCAAATCTCTGGGAAAGACAGGCAGAGCTCCTCTGACTCCGAGGTGGCTGTTGCTGTGAAATATGAGAGATTCCAAATCAGAAAGTTTTTTTTTAGTTTTTCTTCCAAGCACGATGAGAACAATCTGCCCTGGGCATGTGAAAAAGCCTTGGCTGGGCTCRTGGTTGGATCCTGAAGTTGGGAGGTTTCCTTACCTGGAACATGAACCAGCCTGAAACATTTGGAATTGTGAATTTTCTTGGTTTTTACTTCCGTTAAATATTTTTCCCTGCCATCCCAAAGCGGTTATGGGGAGCAGTAAAAGCTGCAGGAACCTCATATTCTGGGATATTTCAAAATATTCTGGGTTATTTGACACATTTTGGGGTATTTGACATGTTCTGGGATATTTGACACATTCTGAGGTGTTTGACAGTGACATGTTCTGGGAATTTTATCACATTTTGGGGTATTTGACATATTCTGGGGTATTTTGACTGTTCTGGGGTATTTTTCCCCCTCCCTACAGGAACTGCAGCCCCCATCTCTGCCCAACAGAACTGGGACGTTGTGGCTTTAAGTGAAATTCWGAATTTCACCAGCAAATCCTCATTTTATCTGTGTAAACGATGAATTCTGGGAAAGCCAAAACTGGGTCTGTCAAGCTGCTGCTCCAATTGCACTTCTGATAACTCAGCACCTGCTCTTTTTTTTTTTTAGGGGAAACCAAAAAGAACAGATGGGTTTGGGGTCTGAACATGCGTTTTGTTCTCTCCCGTCAAATTTGGGATGGGGATTCCCTCTCCCCAAGGTTTTCAGGGCAGCGGGGTATCATCTGTGTTGCCCCTGGGTGAAGGGGGAATGGCAGAGCCTGAGGAATCGGGGCTGGGCTGTGCTGAGTGCGGGGAAAGC
>NW_026624433.1:14634-17633 GCF_030028575.1 Malurus melanocephalus
TCACCCTCTCCCCGCCCTGTTCACCCTCTCCCTGCTCTGTTCACCCTCTCCCTGCTCTGTTCACCCTCTCCCTGCTCTGTTCACCCTCTCCCTGCTCTGTTCACCCTCTCCCATCTCTGTTCACCCTCTCCCTGCTCTGTTCACCCTCTCCCCGCTCTGTTCACCCTCTCCCTGCTCTGTTCATCCTTTCCCTGCTCTGTTCACCCTCTCCCCTCTCTGTTCATCCTCTCCCCGCTCTGTTCACCCTCTCCCCGCTCTGTTCACCCTCTCTCTGCTCTGTTCACCCTCTCCCCCCTCTGTTCACCCTCTCCCTGCTCTGTTCACCCTCTCCTGCTCTGTTCACCCTCTCCTGCTCTGTTCACCCTCTCCTGCTCTGTTCACCCTCTCCCTGCTCTGTTCACCCTCTCCTGCTCTGTTCACCCTCTCCCTGCTCTGTTCACCCTCTCCCTGCTCTGTTCACCCTCTCCCTGCTCTGTTCACCCTCTCCCCGCTCTGTTCATCCTTTCCCTGGGTCGTTCACCCTCTCTGCTCTGTTCACCCTCTCTCTGCTCTGTTCACCCTCTCCTCACTCTGTTCACCCTCTCCCCGCTCCGTTCATCCTCTCCCCTCTCTGTTCATCCTCTCCCCTCTCTGTTCACCCTCTCCCCGCTCTGTTCACCCTCTCCCTGCTCTGTTCACCCTCTCCCCGCTCTGTTCACCCTCTCTGCTCTGTTCACCCTCTCCCTGCTCTGTTCATCCTCTCCCCGCTCTGTTCATCCTCTCCCTGCTCTGTTCACCCTCTCCCTGCTCTGTTCATCCTCTCCCCGCTCTGTTCATCCTCTCCCTGCTCTGTTCACCCTCTCCCTGCTCTGTTCACCCTCTCCCCGCTCTGTTCACCCTCTCCCCGCTCTGTTCATCCTCTCCCCTCTCTGTTCACCCTCTCCCCGCTCTGTTCACCCTCTCCCCACTCTGTTCACCCTCTCCCTGCTCTGTTCATCCTCTCCCTGCTCCGTTCACCCTCTCCCTGCTCTGTTCACCCTCTCCTGCTCTGTTCACCCTCTCCCCACTCTGTTCACCCTCTCCCCGCTCTGTTCACCCTCTCCCCGCTCTGTTCACCCTCTCCCCGCTCTGTTCACCCTCTCTCTGTTCTGTTCACCCTCTCCCTGCTCTGTTCACCCTCTCCCCACTCTGTTCATCCTCTCCCTGGTTTGTTCAGATGGGTTCGGGCTCCGGGATCCCCAATCTGTGTCGAAATCTTCCTTCCTGCACCATGGACTTGGAAAAGCTGAGCTGTTGTTCTCCTGGAGGCTTTGTTATTCTCCTCGTGGCTCTGCTGTCCTGGTGGCTTTGTTGTTCTCCTGGTGGCTTTGCCATCTTGGTGGCTTTGCTGTTCTCCTGGTGGTTTTACTGTCTTGGTGGCTTTGTTGTTCTCCTCATGCCTTTGTTGCTCTCTTGGTGACTTTGTTGTTCTCCTCGTGGGTTTGTCATTCTCCTGGTGGCTCTCAGCGCCTCGTGCTGCTGTGGCTTTTCAGTCCTGCAAAAATCAAGCTGTGAACAAAGGCAGTTATTGATTCTTGAGGATCCTTTGCAGGCAGTTAATGAGCAGAGAGCTTCTCAAGGCTCGGGTTTTTCCCAGGGCGTTAAGTTGTGACATCTCAGTTAACACATGGCAGGGAGGCTGCAAAGCATCCTGCTCACCCCAAATTGATCTGTTCCTGTGTTGGGGTTTGGGGGAGGCCTGTGCCAGCTTTAGATTGGTCCCAAAATCCTTTTTGGGTGWCCAAGAGCAGCCAGGAGTGGGAGGAGAGAGGAGGGTCCCCTCCAGTGGGCACTTCTTGCTRTTGGGATTTACTGAGGTGACTCTCACCCCTCTGGGGACACAGACACAGCCCCAACCCCACAGCAGCACCTTCAAATTCCTCACTGCAGCATCAAGAAGGAGCTTTTGTGGGGTTTGTTTTGGTCCCAGGGTGTGGGGTGCTCCTAGTTGTGTCCATAAAGCAGACGAGGCCCCGCGTGGGAGCATCACTGACGGGAAATCCTTTAAACAAATCTGCTGTTATCGCTGCAGCATGAGAGCATCTTGAGCACTCAGAGATGAAAATTGCAGGGGTAAAGAGAGCGGAGCCGGCTCAGGGTGGGCTGAAGGGCCATTGTTCCCTCGGAACAAGAGGGAATCTTTGCAGAGATGCCGCTCTCGAGCTGGGAGCGGGATTGTGAGTGCAGCAGCCGGGACTTCACGGGTGTGTGCTCAGTGATTGGGTTTTTTAGTTTTGYCAGGAAGATTCATCCCCAAACACCAGAGGTTTGTGGCYAAAAAGGAGACAGAGGAATCCTGGGACTTTACTCCAATAAAGGGAGAGGCCATGGGACATTTCATGGGGTCTCTCTCATTGCTGGAGGGCTCAACCTCCTTTTTATCCCAATTTCCCTCCTTTTTATCCCAATTTCCCTCCTTTTCCCAGCCACATTTCCCTCTCTCTTTCCCCATTGCTGAGGGATTGCAGAGGTGCAGAATTCCCAAATCCCCAGCACAGACCCCCTTCCCATTGCATCCACCCCTTTTTATTCTTTGTGTCTCTGCTCTTTTCCCCTCAATGCCGGGATTTCTCAGGGCCTTGGCTGAGGAACAGTCTGTGCCAATGRGTGGAATTGCTCTGGAATTTACGGTTCCATCATTGCTCCTTTCCCCTGCCAGGACCTGCCCTTATCTCCCAGCAGCCCCACAGTTTGYACAAACACCTTCCTCTCATTCCTTTCCATTTGGATGTGGGGGAATACTGGAAATTCTGGGTTGTTTACCYGAATTTTGAAGTCCCAAATATGTGTGGCATACCCGGGATCCAACACCTGTGGTGGCAGATTTGTYAGATTTGCCCTGGTCAGGGTTCAGGGGAGCAGATTTCGTGATTTTTTGGTTGAAGATCTGTCACTCCTGGCTTTTCTTGTCCGCTCTGAAACTCATCCCCTTTAAAGCCCCCACGTGGAGAGGGCAGGGGTAGCAAATCCCAAAGGCAGGG
>NW_026624433.1:17838-42935 GCF_030028575.1 Malurus melanocephalus
AGGGATGGTAAATCCCAAAGGAAGGGATGGTAAATCCCATCCCAGACAGCTCTCAGTGAATCCCTTCAGCTGACCTGAAGGGAACGTTGTCCAGGCAGTTTCCAAGGTGTTTTTAAATCATTATTCCCTGAGCAGCAATTTCACGGGCATCAAAATTCCCTTCCTAAGTCTAATGCCATTAACATCAGTTTCAAGTACGTTAAAAAGGTGCCGAGGCTCCCAACGAGCCAAAATTATGCAAATACTGCGAGAAACCATTTTCTGCAGTTGGTTTATTGCCGGTTTTAACTACAGCAGAGGAAGGAACCCCCCCCATGGCCCCGAGGCGTGTTCCCCCCATAATATCCATATTTATCACTTACCCCCCTGCTCCATCAGCTGCCTGCAGCCCTTCCAGGATCATTCTTCCCTCTCTGCTGCCTGAAGGCATCTTCCAAATTGTTATTTCTCCTCTTTAACGCTTTGCTCTCACTGTTATTTCCGTCTCTGCTCTCCACACCATTAGTGGGAAACACATCCAGGTGGATAACTACCGATTTCCAGCRCGCCATTCCCCATTCCTTCCCGTTTTCCTCTCACTAAAAGATTCCCTACTGCAGAAAAAYGGGATTTTATTGTGTATTCCGAGCTGGCAGAGTTGTCCTTCACCCTCTCAGGCAGCATTTCAGCTGATGGGACTGGTGGGAATAGCTGGACTGGGAGTTTATTGTGGGGTGTGTGTGTAAAAACTGGATATTTTCAGGCAGAGCTGCAGCAAATTGGAGCCATTCCTCAGGCCCAGCCCTGTGTGATGGGTTCAATTGAGTGGAACCCATGTTCCGACTTCCCCCAGCCTGATTCTGCTTGTTTGCAGAGCTCACGAGTTTGAGGGATGGGGGCACACGAAAATTCCGTGGGAAGCATAATTGGCTGGGTGATTTCGGGGCCCTTTCGTGTTTGTAAGGTGCCCGAAATAGCTGCTCCTTCTGCCGGAGCTGCGGCCGGTGCAGCCGGGAATAGATTTTAATTGATGGATGCTGTCAGGCTCTCGGCGGCCRCGCGGGCAGGAGAACCATTAAAGTGAGATTTCTTGTCCCTGCTCACTTAAACACTCTGCTACCAGCTCATGGCAGCCTTGCAATTTTCCCTGAATATCCCCAGAGTTTGTAACCATATCCTAGGGCTGTTTTCCTGAGGTTTTAGGTCTCCCAGCAGGGAGAGCTGCTGGCCACCGGCTTTGTGTCTGGCTCTTCCAGGTGGGCAAAGATCTGACAAAATCCTGTGTGTGGAATAAAGGATGGGAGCACCTTGGGAGTTGTGTGGAATAAAGGATGGGAACACCTTGGGAGTTGTGTGGAATAGGGACAGGAATGTCCTGGTGTGGAATAAGGAATGGGAATACCCTGAGACTTGTGTGGAAGAAGGAGCATGAACATCCTGGTGTGGAATAAGGGGCAGGAATACCCTGGGTGTTGTGTGGACCAAGGGATGGGAACACTTTGGGAATTGTGAAAAATAAGGGATGGGAACATYCTGGTGYRGAATAAGGGAYKGGAACASCCTGGTGTGGAATAARSGGCAGRAACACCCTGKGATTTGTRTGGAATAAGGGATGGGAACAGYCTGKTGTGGAATAGGGATAGGAGAACCTTGGGAATTGTGTGGAATAAGGGGTGGGAACACCCTGGGAATTGTGTGAAATAGGGGCAGGAACACCCTGTGTGGAATAGGGACAGGAACACCTTGGGATTTGTGTGAAATAGGGGCAGGAGCACTCCGGGAGTTGTGTGAAATAGGGGACGGCAACACCTTGAGAGGTGTTTGCTAGACACTTTTGGAGCTTGGGGAAAAGGTGGCATTGACCTGGGACACACACTGGGATGTGACCTTGTGCGGGGACAGGCTGCARCAGTCCCTGAAAGATCCCAACTTCCCTGGGACAAAGGCTGTGGTCAGGAGGAGAAACTTCTCTGAGGGTTCTCCAGGAGTTTCAGGGACCTGGGCTGGTTTGGGCTCTGGGTTTGTGYGCCTTCCCAAGGCTTTCTCATGGGAAACGTTTCTGTGTTCCCTGCACCTCCCCATCTGCGTTTGCTGTGCCTCCTCCCCAGCTCCAGCACCWGCTCTAGGAGAGGGAACTTATTTTATCTCCTGGTCTGGAGAAGACTTTTTGCCATTTTCCTCGTGGATGTGCAGGGACATCCACCCCCACCCATCGCACCACAGCGGCTCCAGCTCCGTCTCACCCGAATTACCACCCTGCCCAAAGACAACCCCAGCGAGCCAGGGTTTGCTGCAAGAACAATGGAGAACTTTATTGGGACTTCCCAAAGAACAGGGCTAGGAGCTGGAATCGTGGGTAGGAGCTGGAATCGCTGGTAGGAGCTGGAATCGCTGGTAGGAACTGCAAACAGAGGTAGGAGCTGCAATCACGGGTGGGAGCTGCAGTCGTGGGAAGGAGCTGCAGTTACGGGTGGGAGCTGGAATCACAGGCGGGAGCTGCGATCACAGGTAGGACAGGAGGAAATTGCGGAGGCTCGCCGCTCTGGTGGTGAAGGAGATCATGAGGTTCCTCATGGCCCTCCTCCGGCTGGACATCGGGCGCCTGCTTCTTCTCCTGAGCCTGCTCCTGAATCTGCGGACCCTCGTGCCCTTCAGTTCTTCAGCCCGCAACTTGTACATCTCCTTGGTCGATTCGGGCAGCCTGTGCCACATCCTGCCCAGCCTCCTGGCCGTCTGCGCCATGGTCAGGTGCGGGTAGTTCCTCTGGACGCGCCGGCGGTGCCTGGCCATGAACAGGAAGAAGGCCGGCATGCCGCGCCGGGAGGACGTGAAGCGGACATAGCGCCGGGGTCTCCGGCGCAGGCCCGTGCGCCTCCGCAAGGGCGGCCTGAGGAAGCGGCCGGGCCGCTGGATGGTGATGCGGAACAGCATGGTGGTGCTGGCTGGCCTCGCCGGCCGGGCCATGGCCACGCGTGGGGCCGGCCGGGCTGGGCCGGGCTGGGCCGAGCTGCTCCCGCCGCGGCTCCCCGCGCCGCTGGGGTCCCTGGAGTGGAGCCGCGGGAAGGCTGCGGAGGAGCGGGCGCCRCGCTGCCCTCGGCACCGGCTGCCGGAGCACACTGAGGCGGCGGCGGGGGCAACCGGACAGGCCGCCCTGCCGGAGCCACCCTGCCACTGTGACCTGGGGTGCCACGGGCCAATCAGCAGCGGGCAGGCATGGATCCCTGCAACGCCATTGGCTGGAGGGGCTGCTGATGTCATAGGCAGCATGGTGGACGGGGCTGTGTTGATGTGGGAGCACCCCGTGGATGGAATGTTGGTGTGGGTGGTGGTGATGTCACCGGGCTGTGGGGACATGAGGGCACAAAGCCAAGCAGGAAGGGCCAGGGATGGTTCCGGTAACTCTTTTGGCTGAAGGGATGTGCTGGTGTAATGACCATGGCCTGTGTTGATGTGGGAGCACCCTGTGGATGCAGTGTTGGGGTGGGTGGCAGTGACACTGCTGTGCTGTGGTGACATGAAGGCCCAAAGCCAAGCACAAGGGGCCAGGGCTGGTCCCTGTAACTCTTCCAGCTGGAGGGGTGTGCTGGTGTAATGACCATGGCCTGTGTTGATGTGGGAGTGCCCCGTGGATGGAATGTTGGGGTGGGCAGTGGTGATGTCACCGGGCTGTGGGGACACGAGGGCACAAAGCTGAGCAGGAGGGACCTGGCCTGGTTCCTGTAACTCTTTCAGCTGGAAGGATGTGCTGGTGTAATGACCATGACCTGCGTTGATGTGGGAGCCTGCCATGGATGGAATGTTGATGTGGGCGGTGGTGATGTCACCGGGCTGTGGGGACATGAGGGCACAAAGCTGAGCAGGAAGGAGCAGGGCTGGTTCCGGTAACTTTTGGCTGGAGGGATGTGCTGCTATAGTGACCATGGTGGATGGGCCTGTGTTGATGTGGGAGCACCCTATGGATGGAATGTTGGGATGTGTGGCAGTGACATCCCTGTGCTGTGGGGACACGAGGGCACAAAGCCGAGCAGGAGGGGCCAGGGTTCGGGCCTGTAACACTTCCAGCTGGAAGGATGTGCTGGTGTAATGACCATGGCCTGCGTTGATGTGGGAGCGCCCCGTGGATGGAATGTTGGGGTGGGTGGTGATGATGTCACCATGGTGTGGTGACACGAGGGCACAAAGCCAAGCTCAAGGAGCCAGGGCTGGTGCCTGTAACTCTTTTGGCTGGAGGGATGTGCTGAGGCAATGATCATGGCCTGTGTTGATGTGGGAGCGTGCCATGGATGCAATGTTGGGGTGGGTGGCAGTGACACTGCTGTGGTGTGGGGACATGAAGGCCCAAAGCCAAGCACGAGGGGCCAGGGCTGGGGCCTGTAACTCTTTCTGCTGGAGGGATGTGCTGAGGCAATGACCATGGTGGATGGGGCTGTGTTGATGTGGGAGCGCCCCATGGATGGAATGTTGGTGTGGGCGGTGGTGATGTCACCAGGCTGTGGGGACACAGGGCCCAGAGCTGAGCAGGAGGGGCCAGGGCTGGTTCCTGTAACTCTTCCAGCTGTAGGGATGTGCTGGTGTAATGACCATGGCCTGTGTTGATGTGGGAGCRCCCYGTGGRTGSARTGTTGGGGTGGGTGGCAGTRACAYYGCTGTGCTGTGGGGACAYGARGGCMCAAAGCYAARCASRAGGGGCCAGGCCTGGTTCCTGTAACTCTTTCAGCTGCAGGGGTGTGCTGGTGTAATGACCATGGCCTGTGTTGATGTGGGAGTGCCCTGTGGATGGAATGTTGGGGTGGGTCATGGTGACATTGCTGTGGTGTGGGGACATGAGGGCTCGAAGCTAAGCAGGAAGGGCCAGGCCTGATCCCTGTAACTCTTTTGGCTGGAGGGATGTGCTGGTGTAATGACCATGGCCTATGCTGCTGTGGGAATGCCCCGTGGCTGGAATGYTGGAATGGGTCATGGTGACATTGCTGTGGTGTGGGAACACAAGGGCACAAAGTCATTTGCAGGGCCAGGCCTGGTCCTGTGACCCTGTTGGCTGCAGGCATGTGCTGATGTTACAGCCATGGTGGCAGAGCAGGCCTGGGATGAGTGGGGAGCTYTCTGTGAACAGAATTTTGGGATGTGCTGTGGTGACACGAGGCTCCCAGAGCCAGCTAGTAGGGGCCAGGCCTGRTCCCTGTAACTCTTCCAGCTGGAGGGATGTGCTGATGTCACAGCCGTGGTGATGGAGCAGGCATTGGATGAGTTGGGAACTCTCTGTGGATGGAATTTTGGGATGGAATTTCGGGATTTACAAGGTTCCCAAAGCCAGGAGGGATCAGGCCTGGTCCCTGTAACCCTTTTGGCGGGAGGGATGTGCTGATGTCACAGACATGGTGATGTCATCGCTGTAGTGACATCACAGACGTGGTGCCACAGAGTCGGGAGCGCTCCGTGGACAGAATTTTGGGATGGAATTTTGGGATTTACAAGGTTCCCAAAGCCAAGCAGGAGGGGCCAGGCCTGGATCCTGTAACCCTTTYRGCTGGAGGGATGTGCTGATTCCATTGCCATGGTGGCATCACACCCTGGTGGCATCACACCCCATCACCCAGGGCCGTAACCCTGCTTCAGCACTGCGATTTTGGCTCCATTTCTACCCCGGTGTTTTACAAACCTGTAACACCCGAGGAGGGAACTCGGGTTTTTTGTCATGATGAAATGCGGAGCCGCCGCTYGCCGCTGCGAGGTGGCAGCTCATAATGGGAAAATGGTTTAGTAGCAGCCCTAAAAATAATTGTCTGTGACAGCTGTTCCTTGGTTCCTGTCAGGAGAACCACTGTTATTTAAATCCACAGCCCTTGGACTCCACGGCTAATTTATTTGGGTGGACTTTTCATTAATTTGAGAGGTTCTGCAGGTTTAAAAGCCTTCATTAATTACGCTGTAGCAGRTGAAAACGCAATGAGGATCTGCRGCTTTGTCTGGGAAGAAAAGAAAATTCCCAGCGGTTTGTTTGGTTCTTTCYRAAAGGTGAAACCGGTCGTTCCCAGKCACAGGCGAGCCTGGCTGTCCCCGWCAGAATTCTGGTGACTGAGGACAGGACTATGAATAAAACAAATTGAAWTTTTGACCACTCATTCTGAGTACAAGGTGATTTATTGAAGTTCCCAGTAGTGTTAAATATTCATATGTAGCTGATTGCGTAAGCCCTAAATTATGAAACAGCCGCTGCTTCTGTGGAGTTTGTCTCTCTGAGAGGTAAAGACAGGGGAAGCAGAAGCCCTGGAAGTCAAAACTGTGGGAAAAACAAAAACTCTACAACAACATTTTTTAATGTCAGAGAGTCAAGGCATTGCTTTATTTTCTGCCCAGGATGTTGTTGTGGCCAGGATGGGACACAGAAATCATTTCACCCACACGCAGCCCGGCTGTGCAGAGAAAATTCCGTGACACACGGATTTTACAAGATTTCCCCCAAACTTTATCCAGTCCAAGCCAGAGAACTCCATGGGTTCAATGTTCATTGGTCCAACGTTGYGCAGTTCTCAGCATTTGGGTTCCTGSTGSATCTGGATTTCTTCTCCTCCGATGCTGATCAGGTCCTGCTCCTCATCTCTCTTTGCCCAGAGCAGTGCCCCGAGCACGGCAGGGGGGAGCTTTGGGGCTGATGGTCTGTGAATGGTCACTGATGGTCACTGATGGCCACTGATGGTCACTGCTGGTCAGTGATGGTCGCTGATGGTCACTGATGGTCACTGATGGTCATTGATGGTCACTGCTGCTCCTTCTCTCCTGTCCCCTCCCGCCCTGTTGAGCTGTGAAGCTCCTCAGGCCTCTCCTGATGGAACAATGCCCTGCAAAGAAACTTCAGCACTTTCCCCGGGGCAAAGGCAAACAAAATCTTTTGCTAAAGTTACATAAAAAATTTTTAAAACTGGTATATTTTCCAGCAATTTGGAGTTATCCATGAGTTACACTCTGAGAACTTTGGAGTTGYGTAATTCTCCTGCAATTAGGATTTGTGTTAATTGCTGGGCTGGTTCTTCCTGGCAGAGAGGAATCTGTGGGAAGCTCGTGGCAAAATCAGCGTGGACAAATCGCACTCCCCAATTCCCATTCTGTGTTTACTCCAGGTTGTTCCCCAGCGCCCTCAGCCCGATAAATAAACTCGGTTTGTCCCGCCGGCCTCGCTCCTTTCCTGTCCCAGCTCTTCCTGCTCTCCCTGTGAGCAGAGAGGRTGATTTGCATTCCGTTCATCTCTCCCTTCCCTTGTTTCCGTTGCTCTCCAAAGAGGACCTGCCCCGGTGATTATTCCGGGGCAATGAAATAATTTCGTTCCAGCAGTCACAGGTCCCTTCAGCGGGTGCTTTATTATCTCAATAATTCCACCTAAGAGACTTCTCAGCCTCCCCAATTCCCAGAGTTCAGSAGCTACAAATAAAACTCTTTGCTCTTTCCCTGATTCGGTTTATTTAGCCTCATTTTTTTTTTTCTCCATGTTCTTTCCGGATCCTCCCCAGGAATTAGATTTAAATGTGGAATTGATGCCTTAAGGGCTGCATTGTGTTAAAACGCTCGCGAARGCGGCGCTGTCCCACTTGGGCTGGGTCATTTATAAAATTCACTTGGAATCGGGGCCGTTTGTCTGAACTCAGCGTGACGTTTACTCATGTCCCTGAATTACCTAAACACTCCATCAAAATGGGTCAGCYGGGTCCAGGGAAATCTGGGATAGAAATGTTGGAATAAACATGGGGCAGTGCCGGGGTGGGGGCRCATCCATCGATCTTTTCCCTGATGCGGAGCTGGGTTTGATCCATCACCTCTTTGCTGCATCCTCTGCAGGCAGAGATACCAAAATAAAGCAGCTTTTTTTGCTGCAGCTTCCTCTTTTCTTGGAGGATTTTCACATGGAGCAGTGGCTGTTAAGGWAAAAAATCATTTGTGGGGAGCAGAGCCTGGGAAAACCCGATTTTGGATATGGTGAAGATAGTGCAGAGTTTTTCCTGTGGCTGTGGCTGCCGGTTCTCCCTCCAGGTTTTGTTTAATCACAGGAATACACTGCATACATCCTAGAATTGGTGATTTTAAGGCGATTTCTGTCCATTTTCCTGCCTGAACCTGATATTTTGGGAAGCCTTTGGAGCTGAATTTCTTTGGGAGTCTGGGGAAAATCTGTGGACCCTTTGGAGCTGAATTCCTCTGGGCACGTGGGGGAATTTTGGGGACTCTTTGGAGCTCAATTTCTTGGGATTGTGGAGGGAAATACTGGGGATATTTTGAAGCTGAATTTCCTGGTATCGTGGGGATATTTTGGGAAGATCTGGATCCGCGACAACCCTCAGTGCCGTCATCTCATCAGGGCAGAGGGTCAAGATTTGTCCTGGGACCGCAGGGATGTGGAGATTTTGCCATCAGTCCTGGCAGAAACCAAACAAGAACAAAAACAAGAACAAAAACAAAACCAAGAGCTGAGCAGGAGGGAATTCTGGGAGGAATTCCATGCCAGAATCAGAGCCCAGATAAGATTCGGCGGGGTGAGATAAGGAAGGTTCAGGGAGCGCTGATCCCGCTGGGTGAGATAACAAACGTTCATCAGAGAGAGCTGATCCTGGGAATTTCTCCTTTCTGTGTGGATGGAATTCACCACCTGCTCCTCCTCCATGCTGGGGTGACCTCCCTGCGCTGCCCACCCCGTTTGGGTTCACATTTGGGCTTCACATTTGGGGTTTGTCAGCGGAACGGCCCCAATGTCACCACRATCTCCATCCAGACCCATTTGTTCCCGGGATTTTCAGGAGAAAGGGAGCGAGGGGAGGATGTGTAATTCAATCTGCTGCTGTAAAAATTCATTTCTGCCTGGACTTGTTGATGATTTAACTGTGACACAGCAAATAGGGAGCACGCTTTGGTGGAGTTGTCATAATGAAGGGTGATCTGCGCCCTCAGGTGCTCACAGTTCAATGGACAAATGTAATAATTGGGCTTTTTTCCCATTTTTTGGTGTTGATTGTCTCCCAGATATTAATGGGATTTTTACAACCGCCCTTCCTGCAGTAATTTCACCTGCAGCTGTCCAGATCTCCATAAAATAATAATTTTTGTTTTAATTAAAGCAAAATTGAYTAGAGGAGAAAGAGCAGCTTTGGATCAGGGTGGATTTGTTCCAAGGAATTCCAGGGGCAGAGGAGGATCTCCTGTGAAATGAACATTTGGTGTGGTCAGCATCTGGTTTTGGGAGCAGAGATGAAATCTTTGGGTATAGTCAGAGCTGATTTTAGAAAAAGAACAGAAATTATCCCTTGGAATGAAACCAAACCTGTCCATCCTGGCTGGCTTTGTCTGTCTGGGTACCTGGGGAGRTGAGTGCCTGTCTGGGAGGGCTGGAAACGGACAATGAGGGGTTTGGGATTTGGGAAAATCACTGCTGGAGAGGCTCTGGATGTGCTCTGGGTCCGCTCAGAAATCCCAATGCCGGCAGCTCCAGAGCTTCCTGCAGGGCTGATCCCATTATTCCAGATGGAACCTGCTCAGCTCAGCTCCAGCTCCTGGGGTGCTGCCTGGGGGGAGTTCCTGGGTCAATTCAGCCCTGCTGGAATGTGGCCCTGATCCTTTTTCCCATTCGAATGTGGCCCTGATCTTTTTCCTTCCTGGAATATTCCCCCTACTCTTTTTTCCTCTTGGAATTTGGCCCCTGCTCCTTTTCCCTGCTGGAATGTGCCCCCTGATCATTTTCCCTTTGCAATATGGTCCCTGCTCCTTTTTCCTCTTAGAATGTTGCTCCCAATCCTTTTCCCTGCTGGAATGTAGCCCCTGAACCTTTTCCCATTTTAATGTGGCCCCTACCCCTTTTTCCCTTTGGAATGTGCCCCCTGCTCCTTTTTCCCTTTTGCATTTGGCCCCCACTCCTTTTCCCTCTTTTAATGTGCCCCCTTCTCCATTTCCCTTTTGMATTTGGCCCCTGCTCCTTTTCCCTGTTTTAATGTGCCCCCTGCTTCTTTTCCATTATGGAATGTGGCCCCTGATCCTTTTTCCAGTCCTTCCCCCCTTTGCTGATCGGGCATCCTGGGCTCTCCACGGAGCTGCTTTTGCTCCAGGGAAATCCAGGGRAAAGCTGAGCTGCTCACTCTGTGATCACAGCAGCATCCCAGCATGAATTCTGACCACTCCCTTTTCCTCCTGACATTCCCAGGAACTCTGATTTCCTGCTGGAATGCTACTGAAGAGCTCTGGGGTCGCTCAGGGCTGCTCAGAGTTAATAATGTTCAGTTCTCATTAAGGATGATGTAATTAATTCAGACACCAGGCGACGTTCRGCCAACCTTGACACGTGTGCTGCGAAACTCTGAGCCGTTCAGGGGATCTGAGAATCCTGGAAYGGTTTGGGTGGGAAGGSACTTCAAAGCTCATCCCATTCCACCAGAAATCCACAGCTTGATCCTGCTGGGCTTGATTTTCCAGCTGAAATCACCCAAAGCGTGAATTTCATGRAAAATCCCAGACTGGTTTGGGTWGGGAGGGACCTTAAAGCTTATCCAGGCCATGGGCAGGGACCCTTCCCACTGTCCCAGGGTGCTCCAAATCCTTCCCAAGCTGGCCTGGGACACTGCCAGGGATCCAGGAAAATTGCACTGGAAAAAGCAGAAGATGAAGAATGGGAATGTGGAAGCAGATAGGGAATGGGGATCTGGAAGTACACAGGGAATGGGAATCCTGAAGCAGACAGGGAATGGGAATCCTGAAGAAGGCAGGGAATGGGAATCCTGAAGAAGGCAGGGAATGGGAATCCTGAAGCAGACAGGGAATGGGAATCTGGAAGCAGCTGCTGGAGATTTCCCTCCTTCCCTTGCCCCAGGCTGTCCTGCCTGTCCCCAAGGACTGGCTGTGCTCAGGGCCAGGYTTCCAGAAGGTTCTGTTGGTTGCCTCTGTCCCTATGAGCATCCCATGGCCAGGAYGTTCCTCCCTACAGCCCTTTCGTGATGTTCCTGGCTGGATTTATCCCCAGCTCCTGGGATGCTCTGGCACGTCAGGAATGCAGCACTCAGCTCGGGGAGTCCTTCACTCCCAGGACTGCAGGATTTTGGCAAGAAGAGCAGCTCTGGTTGTCGCAGATTTGTCTGGGATTTGTGCCGGTGAAATCCCAGCTCCTGCAGAGTCCGGATAAACCCACGGGGCTTGGGCAAACAGCACCAAACAGCCAGAATTAGCAAATCCTTCCCCCTCCTCCCAATTTCGGGCTGCTCCCCAGTGATTCCTGATGATTCAAAAGCACCAGGTTCTTCCCCAGGACTTGTGGGGATGAAATCTGAAATGAAAATGTGAAATCTGCCCTCGGATTTATGGGTTTTCCTGGACTCCATTGGCTGTTTCCCTGCCCCCTTCCCATGTTTTGYCAGTGGAAGGTGGAATTTTTTGAGGATTTGGCAGGCTCTGTCCTGATGGGGTGTGGAACAGGAATTGTTCACCGTGGGGAGGTTTTAATGATGGTTTTGTAAAGGCCAGAGGGCACCAGTTATCCTTTGTCCAAGGAAGAAACAAACGGCGTTGAGAACTGGATAAATCCAACTGGGAACTGGAGAAATTCAACTGGGAACTGGAGAAATTCAGCGGGGAACTGGAAAAACCCAACTGGGAACTGGATAAACCCAACTGGGAACTGGATAAACCCAACTGGGAACTGGAGAAATTCAACTGGGAACTGGATAAACCCAACTGGGAATTAGATAAATCTTCTTGGGAACTGATTAATTCAACTGGGAACTGGATAAACCAATCTGGGAACTGGAGAAATTCAACTGGGAACTGGATAAGCTCACCTAGGAATTGGATAAACCCATCCGGGAATTTGATAAATCGTCCTGGGAATTGGATAAACCCATCTGGGAACTGGGTAAACCCAACTGGAACTGGATAAACTCACCTGGTGATTTGATAAACCCGCCTGGGAATTTGACAAACCCACCTTGGAATTCCTGGTGGGTTGAAGGTGGGAGCACAGGGGCAGGTGGAATTTCAAATTATATTTTTTCCCCTTTCCTGAGTGCTTTTCACCCAGAGAATCTCTGAAGGATTCTGCCAGAATGTTTGGATGGACACAGGAGCACTTGTGCTGAATTCCAGGAATTCTCTCAACAACAAACACCCTTGAAAATGGATTTTTCTACAGAATTCACCCCCAATACTGAGGCCAGGCCTGTTTTATGCTGCATAAACAGAACATTGCAAACATCTTTTCAGGATGGCTTTGCTGGCAGGAAGAGCCCGAGCTGGGCTGGAAAGGATCCCTTTGGAAAGCAGCAAAGGARGAAAAACAAAATTGAATTTCTCCAGTAGTTTCACTGAGTGGAAGTTGCTGAAAATCACCTTTCTTGTCCCTGCTGCTGTTACAACAAAGCTCCCTAAGTTTATCAGGGAATGAAATCTCTGYGTTTCCTGAAGGCTTTAAGCAGGCGACTCCTCCTTTTTCTTTTTTTCTTTTTTTGTTTCCTAAGGAGTCACTGAGGACAAGGTGGAATTCAGGGCAGGAATGAGAATTCAGATTTGTTGGTTTAGCTGGTGGCTGGCAGCTCTCAGGGGCTCCCCCGTCCTGGCAGAGGAAGGATTTATCGCTCTGGAATAACAGGGTATGAAATGCTGATGGCAAAGGGAGTTAAAAATCCTCTTACAGTCGTCAAAATTGTCACCAAAACTGTAGGAAAAACAAAAACTCTCCAACAACATTTTAATGTTCAAAAGTCAAGGCATTGCTTTATTTTCTGGCGTTTTTATTTTATTTTTTTCATGCACACACAGCCCGGCTGTGCAGAGAAAATCATTTAATGACTCATGGATTTTACAAGATTTCCCCCAAAATTTATCCAGTCCAACCCAGAGAATTCACCGGCCCCTGCTGGGGGTGTTTGGGTTTTCTGCCCAGCAGGACCCCAAAACTGAGCTGGAATATCAGGGTACAGGAATTACAAACGTGTAGGCAAAGGGAATGCATAAAGGGTACAGAAAATGTCTCAAAAGGTACAGAAAATGTATAAAAGGGTATGGAAAATATCTAAAAGGGTACAGAAAATATATTAAAGGGTATAGAAAATATGTAAAAGGGTATAGAAAATATATAAAAGGCTATGGAAAATATATAAAGGGGTATATAAAATATATGAAAGCGTATATAAACTGTATAAAAGGGTATGTAAATTATATGAAAGGGTACAGAAAATATATAAAAGGCTACAGAAAATATYTAAAAGGGTACAGAAAATGTCTAAAAAGGCATAGAAAATGTCTAAAAAGGTATGGAAAATATATAAAGGGGTATAGAAAATATGTAAAATATCTAAATATGTAAAAATAAAAGGCAAAAATCATCAGGCATCAGGAGCGTGATGCTCTCTGGAGCTGAGCTGGGTCACGGATGACCTGGATGTGCTGATGCCGTCGGTGACATCAGTAAATTGTGAGGATGTCACCAGAGGAAAAGAATCAAATGAAGAAAAGATTAAGAAAAATAAAGATTAAAAAAATCCTGAAATGTTCACCTTTAATCCTCCAGTCTCTGGGTAAACGCAGGACCTGGCAGGGAAAAAAAAAACCCAACAAAAAATGAGGATTATTTTCAACGCTGCCCAAAACGCAGAAAGCACAAACAAATCACCGTGCGGGGATGACTTTTCCAGAGCAAGGTGTGACCCCAGGCATGTCTAGACTTTGGAACAGATTGTGGCTGGGCCGGGCCAGGCTCAGGGCTGTGTCACCTTGGCCGTGTCCCCGCGGTGCCTGGGGTGACACACGCWCACGGATCCCGGCTGGGATGCTGAGAGCATCCACCACTGCCAGGGCGCTTTTCTGGGCACACTGCCCAGCTTTGGGCTCATCCCTGCCCAGTCCCGGGCACCTTGCTCGGAAGAGACGGGATTTAACAAGGTAAACACGGTTCCTGCCGGAGACGATCCTTATCTGGAGCTTTCYCTCCTCCCTTCTGCTCCTCTTGGAGCTGATCCAGCCTTGAGCTGAACGCTGGATTTCCTGCCTTTTGTCGSTCCTTTTGTAGCTTTGCTGATATTTGATCTCCCCCTCTCTTTTTCTAGAGTTACAGCATCCATGGGTATTGCAGTTTGGGGATTATTCAGGAAGGTCTCATTTACTCAGATCACCTTGGAGAGGAATGGAATGATTTCTTTGCTGGATTTCCTGCCTTTTGTCACTCCTTTTGAAGCTTTGCTGATATTTGATCTCCCCCTCTCTTTTCCTGGAGTTACAACAACCAGGATGTGAAGATTCCAGGTTGGAATCTTCAGGAAGGTCTCATTTCCTCGGATCACCTTGGACAGGATTGGAATGATTTCTTTGGTGGATTTCCTGCCTTTTGTCACTCCTTTCATAGCTTTGCTGGTATTTGATCTCCCCCTCTCTTTTTCTGGAGTTATGGCATCCATGGGTATTGCAGTTTGGGGGATCTTTAGGGAGGTCTCATTTCTTCAGATCATTTTGGAGAGGAATGGAATGATTTCTTTGGATTTCCTTCTTTTTGTAGCTTTCATGATATTTGATCTCCCCCTCACTTTTCCTGGAGTTACAACACCCAGGACGTTGAGATTCCAGGTTGGAATCTTCAGGGAGGTCTCATTTCTTCAGATCGCTTTGGAGAGGATTTCAATGATCTTTTTTTTTCTGGATTTCTGCCTTTTGTCGCTCCTTTCGTAGCTTTGCTGATATTTGATCTCCCCCTCTCTTTTTTTAGAGTTACAGCATCCATGGGCATTGCAGTTTGGGGAATCTTCAGGGAATGCTTCTTTCCACTGATCACTTTGGACAGGATTGGAATGATTTCTTTGCTGAATTTCCTGCCTTTTGTAGCTCCTGCTCTGAGCTTTSCTGATATTTGATCTCCCCCTCTCTTTTCCTGGAGTTACAACACCCAGGATGTAGAGATTTCAGTTTGGGAGAATCTTCAGGGCGGTCTCATTTCTTCAGATCACCTTGGAGGCTTTCAATGATCTTTTCCCTGGATTTCCTGCCTTTTGTCACTCCTTTTGTAGCTTTGCTGGTATTTCACCTCCCCCTCTCTTTTTCTGGAGTTATGACATCCATGGGCATTGCATTTTGGGGGATCTTCAGGGAGGTCTCATTTCCTCAAGTCTTTTTGGAGAGGATTTCAATGATTTTTTTTTCTAGATTTCCTGCCTTTTGTCACTCCTTTTGTATCTTTCCTGATGTTTGATCTCCCCCTCTCTTTTCCTGGAGTTACAACACCCAAAATGTGGAGATTCCAGGTTGGAATCTTCAGGGWGGTCTTGTTTCCTCGGATCACCTTGGAGAGGAATTGAATTTTTTGGTCTCCCACTGCCCCTGTAGCCACTTTTGACTGTTCATGGTTTATACTGGAGACACTTATTATTATGTTCTTTAAAATATTATATTTTCAAATATTACAATATTAAAACATGATGTTATTAAAATATGAAATCACAATTAAAGAAAAAATTATAAATAATTAAATAATATAAAAATATACTATTATTTGAAATATTAAGCATGGGATTTTTATGGGATTCCCGTGCCGTGCCCCAGGACTGTGTGGATGCAATTCCACRTTCCCATTCCWGCTCTGCTCATTCCTGGGYTCGTCATGCTCCTGTTGGTGACTCCTTCACTGCCACTGCTGCTGGAGGATTTTTCTGTTGGTTTTTCCAGCTAAAAGATGAAATTTGTAGGAATTTGGTGGTGGAAAAGCTGAATCCTGGCCCTGGAAATCCCAGAGCCTGAGCTGGCTGGGAAAGCACCTTCCCCTGGGTGCTGAGGAAAAGCAGATCAGGTCTGGAATGAGAATCTTGTCCTTGTTTTCCTGACTCAGTGCTTGGCCAAAATTTTTATTTTTTTTCTGTTAAATACTAATCAGCTAACCCTTAATTTGAAGATAATAAATTAATTAATTTGGAGGATTTGGGAGCAGACCAGGCKTGTCCTCTGCCACCTGTGGTTTCCCCATGGTGGAAGGARGGAGGAGGATGAAGAGRATCCCTTCATCTTTCCCMGCTCCRRGGATTTGAATCCTGGAATGYCCTGAGCTGGAAGGGACCCAYGAGATTCATCAAAGTCCAGCCCCAAAAATCCCAACTTTTATCCYTRGGAGGGGCTKGGATGGAATTCCCAGAGGAGCTGTGGCTGCTCCATCCCTGGAATTGTCCCAGGATGGGGCTTGGAGCACCCTGGGGTGGGRRAAGGTGCCCTGGAAGGTGGAACTGGGTGAGTTTCAGGTCCTTCCCACCCAAACCATTCCARGGTTGRTTCCCTGCTGGAGAGGCCACAGCACAGCAGGAATTGTTCTTGATTGCTGTTAAAGAATTTCCCGTGGGTTTGAGCTGGGAAATCGGGACCAGGCGGATTCTGGGATTTGGCTCCCGGCCATCGCACAGCTTTCCTCGAGCCGTGGCCGCCACGCTAAATTCAGAGCTGGAGTAAACAGGCAGATGGTTCTGCCGGGCTCTGCGAGGGAATTCTGCTCTCAAACACAACTGCAGCTGGGAATTACGGGAAAAACATTCCCAGTGCTCAGAGTTTGATCTGCGAGGGGAATTCGGCTCTGAAACCTAACTGCAAATGGGAATTATGGAGCAAAACATTCCCAACTCCGGGAGTTCAATCTGTGAGGGAATTCTGCTCTCAAACACAACTGCAGCCAGGAATTACGGGGAAAAACATTCCCAGTGCTCAGAGTTCGATCTGCGAGGGGAATTCTGCTCTGAAACCCAACTGCAAATGGGAATTATGGAGTAAAACATTCCCAGCTCTGGGAGTTTGATCTGCGTGGGGATTCTGTTCCCAAACCCAACTGCAGCCGGGAATTACAGAGCAAAACATTCCCAGTGCTCAGAGTTTGATCTGCGAGGGGATTCTGTTCCCAAACCCAGCTGCAGCCAGGAATTTCAGAGCAAAATGTTCCCAGAACTAGGAGTTCGAAACATTCCCAACTCTGGGAGTTCAAAACATTTCCAGCTCTGGGAGTTTGATCTGTGAGGGAATTCTGCTCGCAAACCCAACTTCAGCTGGGAATTACGGAGTGAAAGATTCCCAGCGTTGGGAGTTCAAAACATTCCCAACTCTGGGAGATCAAAACAGGACATGGTGCTGCTGCCATCAGTCTGCACTGGTGGCAATGGTCACTCAGGGATTTGATTCATTTGAGTTTTGCCATCAGAGTTGGATTCCCCCTGTCTCTGCGGCTTTGTCCCTGCTCTGGTCACAGCCTGTGGGTTCCCCTCCATCCTCCTTCTCCATCCTCCTTCTCCATCGTCCATTCTCCTCCTCCATCGTCCTCCATCCTCCTCCGTCCTCCTCATCCTTCATCCTCCTCCATCCTCCTCCTCCATTCTTCTCCATCCTTCTCTTCCATCCTCCTCCATTCTTCTTCATCCTTCTCCTCCACTTCCTCCATCCTCCATCCTTCTCCTCCATCCTCCTCCTCCTCCCAGCCTCTCCAGTGGGTCTCACTTGGAGCAGGAACAGGTGGAGCTGAGCTCCAGCAGAAGCTCTGTGTCCCCAAGGGGGGATTGCAGCCTTTGGGGGGTGCTTGGGGCTGTTATTTATGGCCAGCATGGAGCTGATCATAAAACTGTGACAATTCCCAGAATCCCAAATCCCTCTGTGCTCCAGAGAGTTCCCAGGTTCTGCTTTGCATCCCTCTGTCATTCCTGCAGCTGTGACTGCTGGAATCGGAGCAGGTTTTTCATGGAGCTGTCAGAAATCCGAGTTTCCTCCCCAAATTTTGTTTTCTCCCCRTTTCTGTAACTTTTTGCAGTGCTGAAGAAGTGTTTTTGTAGGACCTACAGAAGAAATGATAAAACACAGGAGAGGAGCGCTCAGAGGTGGCACCTGGGCTGGTTTGGGGACAGCTGGGGACACATGTAGGATGTGACATCTGAAATGTTTCGGGATTATCCAGGAGCAGCTTTGGAGTTCAGACCTTTGGTGTGGCCTCGGGAACGCTTTGCAGTCAGAGCTCGGAGATGATTTTGGGGTAAAAACTGGAAAAATCGGGAATATTTCTGTCTTCACCACCAGCTGCCTTTGCTCCAGTGCAAAGTTGTGCCTTTGGGTTAAAGAGGCTTTTTTTACTCTAAAAATAGAAATCTGAATTTTATGAATGCCTCCGAGATGAGTTCCTTGCTCTTTTTATATCTAACATTGGATATCCGTTGCCTGTGGGTAGAAATGTGTGGAATATCCAYGAAATCCAAGAAAAACTGWTCYRCARTGGGTGGGTTTGTGCATAAATCAAATGTCATAAAAACCCCTCCGAGAGCTTTTTACCTCTTGGGCTGCTCAGCTGTGACAGTTCCAGAAATGCCTGTGGACCATTGAATCACTTCTCATTAAAGCAAAATTAATCCAGAACTCAGATCCAGGAGAATTCAGCCTGAGATAATTTTGAAACACTTCAGAGGTGAAGGAAAACAGCAGAAAAAAATTAGATTATCAGGCCCCCTGGACAGTGGAAATTGGTTTGGCTTTTTCTCCTGATCAGCCAAAGGATTTGGTTTGTGCTCCTTTAAAGAYGAGCTGGGGAAATGAAATAAAAAATGAAGAATTAAGAACTCCAGTGGTGTAAAAGTTCCTTAAAAAAAAAAAAAAAAAAAAAAAAGATTGATTTGGTCCCAGTCAGGAAATTTATCTGGGAGAGAGCAGTAATTAAAGGTGATGTTAATGATTTAAGTTTTGCTGCTGCTGCTCAGAAACACTTTGGTTTTTTGAGGGAATGCGAGGAAAAAAGAGGGAAATGGAAGTGAGGGATGAATGGATGGGATTTGCCTTCCTTCAGGAATGGGATGTTTTTGCCTTCCCGGGAATGGGATGTTCTCAGCAGGATCCTGATGGGTTTGGGACGTTCCCAGCAGGATCCTGACGGGTTTGGGATGGTCCCAGTGGGATCCCGACCGGTTCAGGATGTCCCCAATGGGATCTTGATGGGTTTGGGACATCCCCAGTGGGATCCTGACAGGTTCAGGGTGTGGCCAGCAGGATCTTGATGTGTTTGGGACATTCCCAGTGGTTCCTGACAGGTTTGGGACGTTCCCATTGTGATCCTGATGGGTTTGGGACATTCCTAGCGGGATCCTGACATGTTTGGGACATTCCCAGAAGTTCCTGACGGCTTCAGGACATTCCCAGCAGGATCCGGATGGGTTCAGGACATTCCCAGTGGGATCCTGACATGTTTGGGACATTCCTATTGGGTTCCTGATGGGTTCAGGACATTCCCAGTGGGATCCTGATGGGTTTGGGACATTCCCAGCGGTTCCTGGTGGATTCAGGACATTCCCAGTGGGATCCTGATGGGTTCAGGACATTCCCAGTGGGATCCTGATGTATTCAGGACGTTCCCAGTGGGATCCTGACATGTTTGGGACATTCCCAGCGGTTCCTGATGGATTCAGGACATTCCCAGCAGGATCCTGACAGGTTCAGGATGTTCCCAGTGGGTTCCTGATGTATTTCAGACATTCCCAGCGGGATCCTGACCAGTTTGGGATATTTCTAGCGGGTTCCTGCTGTGTTTGGGACATTCCCAGCGGGTTCCTGACGTGGCTGTGTCTCTCTCGCAGGTTCACCGGGATGAATTTGCCGGCGCCCGTGATCAGCAGCAAGAATTGGCTGCGGCTGCACTTCACCTCGGACGGCAACCGCCGGCAGAAGGGGTTCAGCGCGCAGTACCAGGGTAAGGAGAGCGGGCAGCGCCCGTGCCCAGCCTCACCCACCCTGGGGATCATCCCATTCCCACTGCTGCCTTCTGATGGGTTTGGGATTATGGGTTATGGGGATGAAAAAAGGGTATTTAATAGGATCGTCATGGTGCACAGCTCATCAAAATGTGGAAGGCGCCAAAATCCCCCATGTGTAGTAATTTTTGTATTCTTCTCAGATTAGGATGTTTGAGAAGATTAAATATTAAATATTAAATATTAAATACTAAAATTTTCAAATAAATACTAAATACTAAAATAAAATATTTAATTAAATATTAAATACTAAAATTTTCAAATAAGAAACTTAATAAATTAAGTMATGTCCCCCTATTCTAAAGAATGCCCCAAAATGAGGCCAGAGCCCAGCTCACACAATGYGTTCMGAGAGAAGGTTTCACCTTCTGATGGTTTTGGGCTTATGAGTTTAGGGGATGAAAAAAGGGTATTTAATAGGATCGTCATGGTGCACAGCTCATCAAAAGTGTCGAGATCCTCCGTGTGTAACAATTTTTGTATTCTTCTCWAATTWGRATRTTTGAGAARATTAAATATTAAAWATTAAATTCTAGCATTTWGAAATAAATACTAAATACTAAAATATAATATTTAATTAAATATTAAATACTAAAATTTTCAGATAAGAAACTTAATAAATTAAGTAATGTCCCCCTTGAACTCCCCAGCTCCCAGCTGCCCAGATTATCCCGAATTCTCCTGAATTCTCCCGAATCCAGGTGTTTGAGCTGCTCCAGATGGCTCTGCCAGCGTGGGGTTCRTGTAAAACCCTCGGGGTGGAGGAGCCTCTGCCAAATCCGGAGCAGAAAAACAAATTGCTGCCAGTGGGGAGAGGATGGGGCACCTGGAGATGGGTGGAATTCTTTCTGTCACTTTTTCTGGTTTTTCTCCTCTTCTAGTGGGGTTTTGGAGCYGATTYCTTAGGATTTCAGCTTCTCTATATTTCATAGAAGAATTTTTTTTTCTGTGTTTTCACGTAGAAAATATTTTTCTTTGTTTTTCRTTATTTTCTGTACCCCTGTGATTCTTCATTGGATAACTCCAGACTTCACAGAGAGTGGAGATTTCTATTAAAAATACATTAAATTGTTATTATATRTATTTATATATSATATATMATAATATATCATATAAAACATATATTTCTATTATAAAATATATAAAAATGAAGGCCTTGCAATAAACAGAWCTGCTTTTTATTCTGAATTTTGTCCAGCCTTTGGTTTAAGTTTAGCCAGATTTGGGCATTGGAGCAGGGAGCGAACGGTCACACCTTGGGGACACTCACCATCCACAAATATTAATAATTTTTTTCCAACAATAGTAGTTTAATTTTATTTTTCATGGCTATTTTTTCTGTATTTGAGACCACGATTTGAGTTTTTAGGTTTTGACTCTGTTTATGGGATAAATCCCTGCAGCAGGAAAACTGAGGGGAAYCAGCTCAGCGTTTTCCTCTCGACATCCCTGAATTTTCTTGGGGTTTCCCTTTTTCCTGCCTCCCGATTTTAATGCCTTACAGAGGGATGAGGAGCTCAAACCCTATTTTTATCCCCATATTAAAGATTTTCAAACCCTTTACACAGGAAATAAACCCCATTCTTAACCCCTGACACAGAAAAAAACCCCCATTTTTATCCCCAAATTAAAGATTTATAAACCCCTTTTTATCCCCAAATTAAAGATTTATAAACCCCATTTTTATCCCCAAGTTAAAAGATTTCCAAACTCCATTTTTATCCCCAAATTAAAGATTTCCAAACCCTTAAAATGGAAAATAAACCCCGTTTTTATCCCCAAATTAAAGGTTTATAAACCCCATTTTTATCCCCAAATTAATGATTTCCAAACTCCTGACATGGACAATAAACCCTTCCTGGTTTTGGAGGATCAGAATAAATTTGTTATTCCCCAGGGAATGATGCAGGATGAGCCTGGTGCACCTCAACTTAATTTGAAACTAMATTTGAAATTGAAGCTGAAATTTGGATTTTCAATTTGAAATCGAAATTAAATCGAAATAAAATTAAAATTTTCAACTCCACAAAGCTCAGCTAATTTTTTTTTCCTATCCCTGCAGTGAAGAAGCAGATGGAGCTCAAATCCAGGGGGGTGAAGCTGATGCCCAGCAAGGACAACAACCAGAAGACATCCGTGTGTAAGTCCCGTGGCTCTTCCTTTTTTGGATAAAATTCATTGGATTTTCCTGTAATTTCTTGGAATTTCGGGTTCTTTCCTCTCTCTTCCCTCTGCATTTCTGCATTTCTTCTCCTCCCGGCACTCCGTTTATTACTAACTCGCGGAAATTTGGGATGCGGGCGGTCGGAAATGGGCGAATTTTGTGGATTTTGTGCTCTGGGGGGTTGGAAATGGGCGAATTTTGTGGATTTTGTGCTCGGTGGGGTGGGAAATAGGTGAATTTTGTGCTCAGTGATGTCGGAAATGGGCGAATTTTGTGGATTTTGTGCTCTGGGGGGTCGGAAATGGGCAAATTTTGTGGATTTTGTGCTCTGGGGAGTCAGAATGTATGGATTTTGTGCTCAGGGGGTTGGAATGTGTGAATTTTGTGGATTTTGTGCCCAAGAGGATGGAATGTGTGAATTTTGTGGATTTTGTGCCCAAGGGGTTGGAATGTGTGAATTTCATGGATTTTGTGCTTCAGGGGGTCGTGGTTTGGGTTTCTTTTATTGGGGAAAGCGAAGAATTTTGGAAACGGGGTCAATGCGATCGCTGTAAAATAAGGAGAGGGAATAAGGAACAACACAAAAAAAAATTGGAAATTTACAGAGGTGGCAGCAGCGTCTCCTCCCTTTCCCTGTGCAAGTTTAATTTAATTTTCCCTGTGGAAAAATGGGAATTCTGGGTTGGTGATGCTGATTTTTGGGTTCAGTGGTTGTTTGGTGGGAAATCTCCCAGCTTTCCATTGGATTCTTCCCAAATCAGGAAAGCAAAACTTTTGTGGTTTTTGGCTCTAAAATGAAACAGGAGGCATCTGACTATTTAATAATAYTTTATATTATTATTTTTATTTTAATATTTTATTGATTATAACATTTCATAATATTGATATTTTATATGGATTCAAGGGGGATTTTAGGGGGAGAGGCTGGAATTTCTCATTTCAGTGCGTGATCCCTCAGAGAGGAGCAGTTTGGGCATTCCAGGGTCCTGAAACGAGCAGATTTTGGATAAAATATTCCCAAAAATGGATGGATTGGATCGGGATGGTCTGGATTAAAGGGCTGAGAGCATTTGTAGGCTCAGGATTTTCGGGATTTTCGGGATCCAGGCCCTGCTGGGTGAATAACAACCCAAAATCTCTGCAGCAGAAAACACTGGGGGTTTTTCTGGGACAAATTATTCCAATTTCAGGGAAAACTCCAAGAAATTCCTGGATGGGGGGTGGATTTATTCATAATAAACATCCAAAAAATCTTCACTGAGTGAGGAATTCAGCTGGAAATTGTTGGAAATCGCCCCTGGCTTGGGGTGGGGACACAGGGACGTGTTTGGGGTCGGGGCTGTGGCATCCTGGATTTGGGGAATTTTGGTGAGGAAGAGAAGAATGCCGGCCTGGTTTGAAATCATCTGTTTAAAGAAGTATTTTGGCATAAAAAATGTACAAAATTCCCATTTTTCCATCCTGGAATGGCCTCTGGAGCAGTTTCACCCGTTTCGATCCTGCTGATCCTGCCCTGTCCTGCTCCTGCTGAGCTTCCAGGAGGAAAAAATGGATAAAAATGGATAAAAATTAATAAAAACCGATAAAAATAGATAAAAACTGATAAAAACATGGGAATTTGTTCCCTCTGCCTGGTTTATCCATCCTGGGAGCTCCAGTCCTGTTTCCTAAGAGGAAAAATTTAAAATTTTAGGTCGTGTTTTAGAGGTTATTTCTGTCAATGTAAATGTAGAATGTAAATGTGGATATTTCAGGTCTCAGAGTGGGGAAAATGTGGTGTTTTGGTTTGAAAAAATGACATTTTTGTGATGTTTGGGTCAAACCCTCCTGGGAATTCCTGGTGGGGGCTCCTGGAAGGGGGTGGGTGGAGGAGTGGAGGTTCTGGTCAAAATCTGGATTTCAAAGGAATTTTGGGGGGAACTGAGCAGTTTTKGGGGTCTCGGCTGAGTGTGTGGAAGTTTCTGGGTGCTGGGATGGGGTGAGGGTGTTTGTGGGGCACGGTGATGTTTGGGAGAAGTTTTCCTTGGATTTGGGATGGATACACTGGGAATGTTCTGGAAACCCTGGAATTCCAGGAATTGTTCTGGATCAGCATCACCGTGATTCTGGGGTCACTCCATCCCTGATTTTGGGGTCACYGAGGTTCTGGGATCCTTTTTTTGGRKGGGATTTAAGGATCTTTAGGGGCTGGAAATGYAGCAGGACRGGATCAGGGTCARCCCYGYCCCATAAATCATAAGAATTWATYAAAATAAATMATAAATAATAAATCCCCTCCTCCCAGGCCTGGTTTTGGTCACCTCGCCCGGGGGTTTCCATGGAATAATGATGATCCCATTAATGACCCCACAGATGAACCCCTAAACCCCTCATTCCTGCTGCAGCCCTCCCTCGTGCTGAGAAACCCTGGGGCTTTGTCAGAACTTTTTTGGGTTCTTTTCCCAAAACCTTTTTAGGTTCTTGGTCCAAACCTTTTTAGGTTCCTTGCCCCGAACCTTTTTAGGTTCTTTTAAAAACCTTTTTGGATTCTTCGCCCAAACATTTTTAGGCTCTTTGTTGAACCTTTTTAGGTTCTTCACCCAAAACCTTTTTACGTTCTTTGTTAAAACTTTCTCGGTTCTTTTCTCAAACTTTTTTAGGTTCCTTTTCAAACCTTTTTGGGTTCTTTGCCCAAACCTTTTTAGGTGCTGCCTTATTTTGTAGTTCCAAAAATCCAGGATAAATCATCCTTTGGGAACCCATCCATGATTTTTTTTTTCAATTAAGAGAGAAAAAAACAAAGAAGATTTTAACAGAAATTCTGATTTAACAGAACAATCCCAACTGGCTGTCGCTGCATTCATGAGGTGAAAGAAACTGGAAAAAAATCAGGAATGAGGGGATGGAAAACTGTGGTGGGGGAGAGAATTCCTGGGGTTGATAAYGCGGAAATGGAGTGGTTCATCGCCGGTTTTTGGGGTTTGTTTTTCCTGTCACCTCGAAGGGTTCATTTGGGATTGGGACAAATTCAGTTTATGGCTGGATTCGTGTGTGGGTGCGCTCAGAGGAAAGGGGGAAAAAGGGCCTGAAATAGGAAATCCCAAAAAAAAGGACCTGGAAAGGTGTCAACTGAATGTTTTTGGGATCAGCAGTTGGGAATCATYGATCCTTCCCTCCTTGTGGGAACACCCCCATCTCCCAGCCAGAGTTTCCAGGGATTCCCC
>NW_026624433.1:43151-45355 GCF_030028575.1 Malurus melanocephalus
TTGGAGATCAGGATTGGGATTGAAGTGATGGGGATTGATTCCATGTTGTGCTGGAATTCTGATTGGATTGATCGGGATTGTGATTGGATTGATCGGGATTGGTTCYRTGTTATTGTGCTGGAATTCCGACTGGATTGATCAGTATTGTGACTGGATTCAGTTTGAATTGATCAGGTTGATTCCATATCATTGTGCTGGAATTCTGATTGGAAATCCACAAAAAATCCACAAAAAATCCACAAAAATCCACACAAAAATGTCCAGAAAATTCTGGAAATCAGAATTGATTTGATTCAGATTGGATTGATCAGGATTGTGATTGGATTGATTCCACATTACTGTGGAGGCATTCTGATTGGGAATTAGAATTGATTGGATTCAGACTGGATTATACAGGATTGATTCCATRCTATCRTGCTGGAATTTCARTTGGAGATCAGGAYTGAYTGGATTCAGATTGGATTGATCAGGATTCCATATTATTGTGCTGGAATTGTGGTTGGAGATCAGGATTGTAATTGGATTCAGACGGGATTGATCCGGACTCATTCCATATCATTGTGCTGGAATTGCGATTGGAGATGGATTGATCAGGATTGATTCCAYGTTATTGTTCTGGAATTCTGAYTGGAGATCAGGATTCAGATTGGATTGATCAGGATTGATTCCATGGTGTTGTGCTGGAATTCCGGTTTGCGATCAGAATTCCAATCCTGAGGAAACCCCCGAGTTCCCCCACCCAATCGTTTGTTTGTGCCATGGCTGGAGCTGGGATTGGGGAGGTGAGGGTGGGGCTGGGGTGGAGATGGGATTGGGATGGAGATGGGATGGGGAGGTGAGGCTGGAGCTGAGATGGGGTTGGGCTGGGGCTGGGATTGGGATGGTGAGGATGGAGCTGGGATGGAGTTGGGATGGAGCCGGGATAGAGCTGGGATAGAGCTTGGGATAGTGAGGATGGAGCTGGGATAGAGCTGGGATGGAGCTGAGATGGAGCCGGGAGCTGTTCAGAGCTGGGACGGAGCTGGGGTTAGGATGGAGATGGAATTGGGGAGGTGAGGATGGAGCCAGGATGGAGCTGGAATGGAGCTGGGATAGAGCTGGGATGGAACTGGGATGGGGCTAGGATGGAGATGGGATTGGGATGGTGATGATGGAGCTGTTCAGATCTGGGATGGAGCTGTTCAGAGCTGTTCAGAGCCAGGATTGAGCTGAGATGGGGCTGAGATGGAGCCGGGAGCTGTTCAGACCTCCATGTATTCTGTGTTCGTTGGCACCGCGGCGGCTCCATGGAATTTCCACAGAATTTCCCATGTTCCAACCCAGTGGCCTCGCTCTAAACCCTCCACTCACAYTCCCCTGTCCTTCCTCCCTCGTTCCACACTCCGATTTCCCCCGGGATCGCCGCCCGCCTTTCCGGGGATCCATTCCCTTTCCCCGGTGCTGGAGGGCACCTCGGAGCCAACAGGCTCTTCATCGGTGTCACTTTACACAACAAAAAAAACCCCAAAAACCTATTCCAGAGGTATTTCATAGYGAAATTGAGGGAAAACTCTGTCCCGAGCTGGCATTTCGTAGCAAACACCTGGCTGCACAAATGGAGCAGGAAATTCCTGCCCAAAGCTGCCATTTTTCTGGAATAACGGGAACGCTCCGTGGCCGTTTCCTGGCCGCCGGAGCAGTGTGGCTGTGGCTGTTCTGTCTCTCTGTACTCTGTCTCTGTGCTGTCTTTTTGCTTTGTAGTAACTCAGGTTGGTGTGTCCCAGGGACATAATTTGTGTCCAGACCCTGGGATTCCCGAGAGAGGCAAAAGGATAGGCAGCGACTTCAGGTAAGAGCCCTTCCTGCCCGCCTGGGTTCTGTGTGTGCTGCTGAGCCCCATCCCAAAATCCTTCCCAAAATCCTCATCAAGATCCTCACCTAAATCCTCACCAAAATCCTTTCCAAAATCCTTACCAAAATCCTCACCAAAATCCTTCCCAAAATCCTTACCAAAATCCTCACCAAAATCCTTCTCAAAATCCTTCCCAAAATCCTTCCCTTCCCTTCCCTGTCCCCAATGTCCCCTCTGATGTCCCCGTTTCCCCTCCCAGGCTGGGTTCCAGTGTCCAGTTCTCCTGCTCGGAGGGTTTTGACCTGCAGGGCTCCACCAGCATCACCTGCAAGAGGGTCAGCGACCTCATCGTGGCCTGGAGTGACCAGCGGCC
>NW_026624433.1:47236-48658 GCF_030028575.1 Malurus melanocephalus
GGTTTTGGGGTTGGGTTTGGTGGGGTTTTGGGGTTGGGTTTGGTGGGGTTTTGGGGTTGGGTTTGATGGGGTTTTGTGGTGGGGTTTTGTAGAATCCCAGGATTGTGTTTCACAAAATTCTGGGGTTATATTTTGTGAAATTTCAGGGTTGTATTTTCTGGAATTCCAGGGTTGGGTTTTGTTGGGAATTCCTGGTGTTTCGTGGAATTCTGGGGTTGTCTTTTGGGAATTCCCGGGTTGTGTTTGGTGTTATTCCGGGCCATTTAGTCGCCCATTTAGTGTTTTTGGGGTGATTTTTGAGGTTTGGTGATAATTTGGGGTCCCTGGCAGGTGATCAAGCTGACCTTTGAGGAGTTTGAGCTGGAGAGAGGCTACGACACCCTGACTGTGGGCGACGGGGGCCAGGTCGGAGACCAGAAATCCGTGCTCTATGTGTGAGTGCCTGTCCCAGGAAATCCTATAGGGAAATCCCATAGAGAAATCCTAAAGGAAACCCTGATGGGAAATTGGGAAATCCTATAGGGAAATCCTGACAGGAAATCCAGAAATCCTCACGGGAAATCCTAATGGGAAATCTTAATGGGAAATCCTAAAGGGAAATCCTAATGGGAAATCGGGAAATCCTAACAGGAAATTGAGAAATCCTAATGGGAAATCCTATAGGGAAATACTGACGAGAAATCCTAACGGGAAATCCTAATGCGAAATCCTAACGGGAAATCCTGATGGGAAATCCTAATGGGAAATCCTACCAGGAATTTGGGAAATCCTAACGGGAAATCCTAATGGGAAATCCTGACAGAAAATCCAGAAATCCTGACTGGAAATCCTGACTGGAAATCCTAATGGGCAATTCTATAGGGAAATCCTAACAGGAAATCCTAATGGGAAAACCTGATGGGAAATCCTAATGGGAAATCGGATGGGAAATTGGAAAATCCTGCTGGGGAATCCTCTTGGAAAGTCCCCTGGAAGATCCTGCCAGGAAATCGGGAAATCCTGCTGGGAAATTGGGAAATTATGCCAGGAAATCCTGCTGGGAAATCCTGCTAGCAAATCCTCCCTCTCCCTCTCCCTTTTTATCCTTTGTGTCTCTGCTTTTTTCCCCTCAATGCCGGGATTTCTCAGGGCCTTGGCTGAGGAACAGTCTGTGCCAATGGGTGGAATTGCTCTGGAATTTACAGTTCCATCATTGCTCCTTTCCCCTGCCAGGACCTGCCCCTATCTCCAGCAGCCCCACAGTTGGTTTGTAGGGACAATTCCCTCTCATTCCTCTCTCTCGGAAAATAAATCCACTGTGATTATCCAAAAATGATCCAAATTGACCCCAGAAAGGAGACAAAGAAATCTTGAGATTTTATTCCAATAAAGGGAGAGGCCATGGGACATCTCCTTTCTTTTTATCCCAATTTCCCTCCTTTT
>NW_026624433.1:50253-51414 GCF_030028575.1 Malurus melanocephalus
AATGGAAATAGGGATAGAAATAAGAATGGGAATGGGAATGGAGATGGATATAGGGATAGAAATGGGAATGGGAATAGGGAATGAGAATAGGGAATGGGAATGAGAATAGGGAATGGGAATGAGGATAGGGATAGAAATAAGGACAGAAATAGGAATGGGAATAGTAATGGGAATGGGAATAGGAATGGAATGGGGATAGGGATAGAAATTGGGATAGAAATAAGAACAGGGAATTGGAATAGGGATGGGAATAGGAGTAGGCATAGGGATATAGGAATAGCAGTAGGAATATTTGGTGCTTTGGGAATACAGAATGAGAATAGGGAATGGAATCAGGATAGGGATATAGGGATAGAAATGGAATGGGAATGGAGTGGGAATAAGAATAGGGAGGGAGAGGGGACAATCCCCCAATCATCCCCAGGCTGGTTTGGGTGGGAAGGGACCTTAAATGCCATCCCAGTCCATGGGCAGGGACATTTCCCCTGTCCCAGGGTGCTCCTGTCCCCATCCAGCCCTGCCAGGGACACCCCGGGGGTGAGAAATGCAGGGGGACTGCAGGACAGGCAACGGCGCCTTCCCCAGTGACAGCAGCACTGGGGACACTGGGGACACTGAGGATATTTGGGATATTGGGGATACTGGGGACTCTGGGAGCACTGGGGGCTCTGGGGGAACTGGGCATACTGGGGAAACGGGGGACACCGAGCACCCTGCAGCCACTGGGAGCACTGGGCACCTGAGGACACTGGGGACATTGGGGACAGTCTCCCTGCTGACACTGGGAACACTGGAGACACTGGGAGCACTGGGGACGGGCTCCTTGCAGACACTGGGCACCCTGGGCACTCTGGGGACACTGAGGACACTGGGAGCACTTGGGGCACTGGGGATGGGCTCCCTGCAGACACTGGTGACACTGGGGACAGGCTCACTGGGAGCACTGGGGACACTGAACACCCTGGGGACACTGGGAGCACTGGGGACACTGGGACAGGCTCCCTGGGGACGCTGGTGACACTGGGCACCCTGGGGACCCTGTCCCTCCCCAGCTCTGCATTTCCAGGGTGCAGGAAAGGACAGAACAGGAGCCCTGGGTGTCCCAAGGCACCGGGAACATCCCCGGCCCCACTCCCGGTCTGAGTCCCTGAGAATCCCAAT
>NW_026624433.1:53404-54455 GCF_030028575.1 Malurus melanocephalus
GGAAGGAGAGGGGCAATGCAGCCGATGCCCTCAGTGCCAGGGAGCTCAGATGAGATCCCTGGATCCAGCAGCCCTTGGAGCCGGTGCAGAGCAGGAGCTGTTTGGGATTCCTGTTTCTCATTTATTCCCTGAATTCCCGTTTCCATTTCCGCTGGGATTGTCACAGAATCCTAGAATTCCTGGTTTGGGAATCCCTAAATCCCACCCAGTGCCACTCCTGCCATGGCAGGGACCCCTCCCACTATCCCAGGCTACTCCAGCCTGGCCTTGGACACTCCCAGGGATCCAGGGGCAGCCCCAGCTCCTCTGGGAATCCCATCCCAGCCCTTCCACCCTCCCAGGGAACAATCCCATCCCGATATTGAACCCAAATCTCCCTTCCCCCATTTGAATCCGTAGGTTTGGGGGTGGGGAAGCCTCAGGAGGGGCTGTCAGGAGGGAATTGGGGTTGGGGTCCCACTTTAGGCTGCACAGCTGGGCCTCAGCCCCTTCCCAAACCCCAGTCCCGTGTTCCTTCTTCAGGCCCTTTTCCCACACCCTAATCCTGTTTTCCTCGTCTCAGCCCCTCTCCCACACCCCAAATCCCCTTTTCCCCCCATTTCCCCTCTCCCCACCCCAAATTGGTGTTTTCTCTTGCAGAGATCAACCAAGGCAGCTGCAGTGATCCTGGCGTGCCCAAATCCCATTTCCCCTCCACTTTTCCCCTCTCCTTCACCCCAAATTCCATCTCCCCCACCCCAAATCCCCTTTTCCCCCATTTGCCCTCTCCCCCACCCCAAATCAGTGTTTTCTCTTGCAGAGGTCAACCAAGGCAGCTGCAGTGACCCCAGCGTGCCCAAATCCCATTTGCCCCTCTCTCACACCCCAAATCCCATTTCTCCAAGTTCCAAATCCCAAATTCCCTCTCCCCATCCCAAATCTGTTTTCTCTCGCAGAGATTGAGCAGGGCAGCTGCAGTGACCCCGGCGTGCCCAAATCCCCATTTCCCCCTCTCCCAAATCCCATTTCTCCCTCTCCCAAATCTCATTTCCCCTCTCCCCACCCCAAATCT
>NW_026624433.1:56096-57309 GCF_030028575.1 Malurus melanocephalus
CTCTGAGGAGACCCCATTTGGTGACACTGGTGGCACCTTCACATCGTGAGGAGAGGTTTGGGCTCTTCGTGGCAGAGCGGCCGGACCCAAAAGGGGATTTGGGTCCCCAAAGGGACAGGGTGGGGCTGTGAGGTGACCCCGTGGTGGTGGCACTGGTGACACCCACCCAGTGGCACCTTCACCTGGCCTAGGGACAGGTTTGGGCTCTATCTGGGCAGAGCAGGGGTGGACAGCCGGCCCCAAAAGGAAATTTGGGCTGTCCTGGGCTGTCCCTACCCTGCCCCCATGGTCACTCCATCCTTGGTGGCCGTGCCAGGGACACGGGGACAGCCCCGCAGTCAAATCCAGCATTTAACCCGGGATCCCCTTCGGGGCTGCTTGGTGTTCCCATCCYYCACCCCATTCCCCATCCCATCCCATCCCCCATTCCCCACCGGAGGCTGGGGAGTTCACGGGGCAAAGGGTGGCCTGAAATGTGCGTGGGGTTGGTAAAAATCAGGGAGATGTGCAGAATTTGGGGCTCTGGGGGTTGGTTCCTGTTAAATTTGGGGGACTGGGGTTTGTTCCTCTTAAATTTGCGTGTCTGGGTGTTTATTTCTGTGTAATTTGGGGGTCTGGGTGTCATTTTCTGTTAAATTTGAGGGTCTGGGGTTTGTTCCTCTTAAATCTGGGGGTCTGGGGGTTGGTTCCTCTTAAATTTGGGGGTGTGGGTATTCATTTCTTTGTAATTTGGGAATCTGGGGGGTTGTTCTTAAATTTGGATGTCTGAGTCTACTTCTGCACCCTGTGGTTGTCTGGGGATTTGCTCCTGTACAATTTCGGTGTCTGGGGATTTTCTCCTGTGTAGTTTGGGGGTCTGAGTGTTTCTTTCTGCACAATTTGGGTGTCTGAGTGTCTGTTCCTGTTAAATTTGGGTGTCTGGGTTTCTGTTTCCTGCCCAGTTCGGATGTCTGGGTGTTTATTTGTAATAAATTTGGGTGTCTGGGTGTTTATTTCTGCACCCTATGTGTGTCTGGGGATTGGTTCCTGCCCAGTTTGGGTGCCTGGGTGTTTGTTCCTGCACAATTTGGGTGTCTGGGTTTCTGTTTCTGCCTAATTTGGGTGTCTGGGTGTTTATTTCTGATAAATTTGGGTGTCTGGGTATTTTCCTCTGTGCTTTTTGGGTGTCTGGATGTTTATTTCTGTACCCTCTGTGTGTGTGGGTGTCCATTCC
>NW_026624433.1:58329-61430 GCF_030028575.1 Malurus melanocephalus
TGAATAGAACAAATGTGGTCGTTCCTGGGTCTGTTTGAATTGTTTGGGAAACAAAAATGTTAATTTCTGGGAAGGTTTGATAGGGTTTGGGATAAATGTGCTCATTTCTGGGAATGTTTGAATGGATTGGGGATAAGCATCAGTTCTGGGAATGTTTGAGTGAATTTGGGTTAAATGTGTCCATTCCTGGGAATGTCTGATAGGGTTTGGGGTTGTTCATTTCTCACAAAAAGTGTTTGATTGGGTTTGGGGTTAATGTGCTCATTCCTGGGAATGTTTGAGTGGATTTGGGATAAATGTGTTCATAGATTGGGGATAAATGCGTTCATTGCCGGGTGTATTGTAACAAATTTGGGATAAATGTGCTCATTGCTGGAAATATTTGAGTGGATTTTGGATAAACGTGGTCACTCCTGGGAATGTTTGATTTGGTTTGGGATAAATGTGGTTTTTTTTTTTTCCTGGGAATGTTTCAATGGCTTGGGGATAAACATCATCGTTGCTGGGAATGTTTGAGTGGATTAAGAACAAACATGTTCATTTCTGGGAATGTTTGATAGGGTTTGGGATAAACATGGTTATTTCTGGAAACATTTGATGGTGTTTGGGATAAATCTGTTCATTCCTGGTTTTGGGTTTGATGTGTTAGTTTCTGGGAGTGTTTGAATGGACTGGGAGCAAACGTGGTCATTCCTGGCAGTGTTGGAATGGATTGGGAACAGACATGGTCATTTCTGGGAATTTTTCATTTGGGTTGGGTTTGATGTCGCCATTCCTCGGAACGTTTTGGTGGATTGGGGATAAAAGTGGCCATTTCTGGGAATGTTTGAGTGGGTTTGGGATTAATGTGGTCATTCCTGGGAACATTTAAATGGACTGGGAACAAACATATTCATTTCTGAGAATGTTTGAGTGGATTTGGGATAAATGTGTTCATGGATTGGGGATAAACACGGTCATTGCTGGGTGTATTTTAGTGGATTTGGGATAAACGCGTTCATTTTTGGAAATGTTTGAATGGACTGGTGCTAAACATGGTCATTCCTGGGAATGTCTGAGTGGGTTTGGGATTAATGTGCTCATTTCTGGGAAGGTTTGAGCGGATTTGGGATTAATGTGGTCATTTCTGGGAATGTTTCAGTGGATTGGGGATAAACATGGTCATTTCTGGGAATGTTTGATTGGATTTGGGATAAATGTGTTCATGGTCTGGGGATAAATGTGTTCATTGCAGGGTGTATTTTAACGGATTTGGGATAATCAGGATATTTTAACGGATTTGGGATTTTGTGCGTCAGAAAAACCCAGGAGGGGAGGGAGTTTGTGCCTGGAGCCCAGCGGGGCTGGGTTGGTTTTTGGCATCGCCCGGCAGAGTTTTGGGATCGATGTGGCCGTTCCTGGGAATGTCTGAGTGGATTTGGGATAAAAGTGGTCATGGATGGGGAACAAACGTGGTGATTTCTGGGAATGTTCGCGTATATTTGGAATATTCATTTCTGGAAATGTCTGAGTGGATTGGGGATAAACGTGGTCATTCCTGGGAATGTTTGATTGGGTTTGGGATAAATGTGGTCATTCCTGAGAATGTTTGGATGGGTTTGGGATTGGTGTGGTCATTCTTGTGCTGGTTTGAATTTGTTGGGGATAAATCTGTTCATTCCTGGGAWTGTTTGGATGGGTTTGGGATAAACGTGGTTATTCCTGGGAACGTTTGAATGGGTTTGGGATAAATGTGCTCATGGATTGGGGATAAATATGGTCCTTGCTGGGTGTATTTTAACAGGTTTGGAATAAATTTCTTCATTCTTGGAAATACTTGATTTGGTTCGGGAAAAACATTTTCATTCCTGGGAATGTTTCAGTGGATTGGGAACAAACATGTTTATTTCTGGGGATGTTTGATATAGTTTGGGATAAATGTGRTCRTTCCTGGGAATGTTTGATTKGGTTTGGGATAAACATRTTCATTWCTRGGAATGTTTSAWTGGATTGGGAACAAACRTGGCCATTTCTGGGAACATTTGGATTTTTTGTTTTGCGTTTGGGATAAACATTTTCATTCCTGGCTCTCTTTTAATGGATTTGGGATAAACGTGTTCATTCCTGGGAATGTTTGAATGGATTGGGATAAACGTGGTCATTGCTGCCTCTTTTTGACTGAATTAAGGATCAGCCATAAAATCAAACCAAAATCCTCATTTCCTCCCCCGCAGTGGAGACTCTTGAAGTGTTTTTGGTTTTTTTTACCATCTCCTCCTCAATCCATCACTTTGTTTTTTCTGCCYGAGGTTGATTTCAGATTCCTCTCTCTCGGCTCCTCTCCCCTTTGTCAGCGAATCCTTTGTTGTTTTRTTTTCCGAACCCTTGCTGGGCTGCAGGAGCTCCTAAATGCTGATTTCCCCTCCCTAAATTAAAAATTTAACGGGGACACCTCCTCCTGCATTTCCCCCGCGTGCCAACGTGATTATTTTCCATTTCTCCAGGGCTGATTATGGAATTATTGGCAGCATCCCCCGATATTTTAGGGTCTGGTAGGGAGAGAGATCCCAAATCCTGAGGATGGTTTTGGGGTTGGTTTGTTCTTTAATCTGCTCTTCCTTCATGGTTGACACCATCCCAACCCAAATTTTCACCATCCCAACCCAAATTTTCACCATCCCAACCCAAATTTCCACCATCCCAACCCAAATTTTCACCATCCCAACCCAAATTTTCACCATCCCAACCTGAATTTTCACCATCCCAACCCAAATTTCCACCATCCCAACCCCAATTTCCATCATCCCAACCCAAATTTCCACCCTACAGCTGCTGCTCTTTGGGGTCAGCACCATCCCAACCTTCCTGTTATTAAAGGAAAATCTGGAAGGGACTGGAAAATTCCAAATCCCACTTAGGAGGGACATTTCCTTCCTGCTGCTAAATAAAAACCTGGAAAGGATTTTTTTTTGGTAAAAATTGCCAAATCCCACTTTAGAGGGATTTCCTTTCTGCTGCTAAATAAAAACCTGGAAAGGATTTTTTTGGAAAAAATGCCAAATCCAACTTAAGAGCATTTCCTAAAAAAAAAACCTGGAAAGGACTGGAAAATGCCAAATCCC
>NW_026624433.1:63067-64459 GCF_030028575.1 Malurus melanocephalus
TTCCGGCACAACGAGTGTCCGGACCCGGGCGTTCCGGTGAACGGGAAGCGTTTTGGGGACAGYCTGCAGCTGGGCAGCTCCGTGTCCTTCCTGTGTGACGAGGGTTTCATCCGCACACACGGCGCCGAGACCATCACCTGTGTGCTGCACGAGGGCAGCGTGGTGTGGAACAACGCCGTGCTGCGCTGCGAAGGTGCTGCCTCTGGAATGGGATGGGTGCGGTGGGAGGGAGTTCTGATCCGGGAATGGTTTGGGGTGGGAGGGAATTCCACTAAATGCATCCTGGAGTGGTTGGGGTGGGAGGGAATTCCATTAAATTCATCCTGGAGTGGTTGGGGTGGGAGGGAATTCCACCAAATTCATCCTGGAATGGTTCAGGTGGGAGGGAATTATATCAAATTCATCCTGGAATGGTTTGGGTGGGAGGGAATTCCACCAAATTCATCCTGGAATGGTTCAGGTGGGAGGGAATTCCATTAAATTCATCCTGGAATGGTTCAGGTGGGAGGCACTTCCAGCAAATTCATCCTGGAATGGTTTGGGGTGGGAGGGAGTTCCAGTCCTGGAATGGTTCCTGACCCTCCTTCCAATCCTGAAATTGTTCGGGTGGGAGGGAATTCCAATCCTGGAATGGTTTGGGGTGGGAAGGCGTTCCAGTCCTGGAATGATTTGAGGTCAGTCCTGGAATGGTTGGGGATGGGAGGGAATTCTGATCCTGGAATGGTTCCCAACCCTGCTTCCGATCCTGGAATGGTTTGGGGTGGGAGGGAATTCCAATCCTGGAATGGTTTGGGATCAATCCTGGAATGGTCTGGTTGGAGGGAATTCCAGTCCTGGAACGCTTCAGTTGGAACCTGAAATATCCCATTCCCGTGGGCAGGGACACTTTCCCCTATCCCAGTGTGCTCCAGCCTGGCCTTGGACACTCCCAGGGATCCAGGGGCAGCCACAGCTGCTCCGGGAATTCCATCCCAGCCCCTCCTCAACATCCCAGGGAAGAATCACTTCCCAAATCCCCAAATCTTTCTTTTTCCAACCCAAAGTTATTCCCTGTGTCCTGTACCTCCATCCCTTGTCCCCAGTCCCTCTCCAGCTCTCCTGGAGGCCCTTCAAGCCCTGGAGGGGCTCTCAAGTGTCCATTGAGCCTTCTCCAAGAGAACATTCCCAGCCTGGTGGGACAAAGATCCTTCCCTTCTCCATGTGAACATTCCCAGCATTGTGGGACAGAGATCCTTCCCTTCTCCAGGTGAACATTCCCAGCCTGGTGGGAAGGAGATCCCCTGGGGAATTTTGGAGCCTTTTGGGATCCAGGATCAGGATTCTGCCCATCACTCTCACATTCCATGTTGTCCAGCCAACACCTTCCAGGATTTTCTGACTCTTCCAGAGCCT
>NW_026624433.1:66297-66653 GCF_030028575.1 Malurus melanocephalus
GCCTGGATATCTCAGGGATTCATGCCCTTTCCCTGGGATAATTCAGTGATTCCTGCCCTTTTCCCTGGATATCTCTGTGATTTCTGTCTTTTCCCTGGATAACTTGGGGATTTGTGCCCTTTCCCTTGGATAATTCAGGGATTCGTGCCCTTTTCCTTGCATAACTCGGTGATTTGTGCCTTTCCCTGGATAATTGTGTGATTCATGTCCCTTTCTGTGGGTAACTCAGTGATTCGTGCCTTTCTGTGGATAATTCAGTGGTTTGTGCCCTTTCCATGGATAATTCAGTGTTTCATGTCCTTTTCCTGGATAACTCGGGGATTTTTGCCTTTTCCTTGCATAACTCAGTTATTTGC
>NW_026624433.1:69838-71535 GCF_030028575.1 Malurus melanocephalus
CAGCGGCACCATCCTCTCCCCGGGCTTCCCGGATTTTTATCCCAACAACCTGAACTGCACCTGGACCATCGAAACATCCCACGGGAAAGGTGAGATGCCTCAGGAGTGAGGGTGGTGGTGCCTGATAGGAGGTAGATTAATTAGAATAATTGCTCCTTGTGTGATCCAAGAATTTCTCTCGGGAATGACGATTCTGTTGTCCCTGGTGAAATCCGGAGGGTTTTGGTGCCACATCCCTTCAAAGTGGAGAGGATTCTGAGGGAAAAAAACGGTTCCATGTCCTCATCCACAGCCTGGGTTTGGGGTCATCCCCTGTTCCAGGCTTTTGTTGTGTTGTCCTGGAAATTTGGATGTAAATGGGTGTGGATAGATCCAGAAATCCTGGAAATTTGGATGTAGATGGGTGTGGATAGATACATAAATCCTGGAAATTGGGATGTGGATTGATGTGGATGTGGATGTGGATAGATCCAGAAATCCTGGGAGTGCCAGGATGTAGATGGGTGTGGACAGATCCAGAAATCCTGGAAATTTGGATGTAGATGAGCGTGGATGGATCCAGAAATCCTGGAAGTTTGGGTGTGGATGGGTATGGATGGATCCAGAAATTCTGGAAATTTGGATGTGGATATGGACATGGATATAGATATATGTAGATATCCTGGAAATTTGGATGTAACTGGATGTGGATGGATCCTGAAATCCTGGAAATCAGGATGGATATGGGTATGGATATGGATATGGATATGGATATGGATATGGATATGGATATGGGTGTGGGTAGATCCAGATGTCCCGGAAATTTGGATGTGGGTGGATCTAGATATCCTGGAAGCCGGGATATGGATGGGTGTCAATTGATCCAGTTTGAGAATTATTTTATTAAATGAAACCACCTGGTCGAGCCAAGCGGGGATCTCTCAGAAATCCCAAATTCCACCCTTGGGTCTGTCCAGATGGGATCTGAGCAGGATAAACCCCAATCCCACCGGAGCAGGGATCCTGGGTGCTCCCAGAGCTGGGAGATCAGGATGGAAAATCCCATTGAAATGCAAAGAGGYTTTTCATGCTTTCCTTGCTCCTTAAATCGCAGTGACAGCGCTCCCGAGCTCGGATCCTGCCTGGCTCTGCTCTCACTGCCACTCTGTCATTTTTTTTTATAATTTTTTATTTCCAAGCTGGAATTATTTAGTGGAGAACAAGTGTTTGCAATGCTGCTGGAATTCCAGCGTGAAAAATCCTCTCCTGCCGGAGCCACGAGTGTTTCCCGTGGTTTGTCCGGGGATGTGGAGGGGAATTTCTGGAACCTGTTCCTCCTCCRTGGCTCCTTCACAAATGTCACAGCCTCCTCCACAAATGTTCCAAATCGTTGGAATTAAATTTGRGAAGAGGAGGCAATAAATTTGGGAAGAAGAGGAGAAGTGGTTTTTCTGGGATTTCCAGAAAATTTCCCATGGCTGGAGCTGTCACGGGATTTATTTTGGGGAATTAAAAGGGAATAAAAGTAGGATTTTCTCGAAAAAACSTGCAGAAAGTGTCCCCACAATATGGGGATGGAATTTGACGATTTTTCAGGTGGTTCCCACYCAAATYATTCTGTGATTTTGGGATTCATCCAAAATCCTGATTTTTCTGGTTGGAATTCCCTCTGGAATTGCGCCGTTTCTGAGCCCTCCTGGTTCCAGCCCTGCTGCTCT